>NC_135552.1:16254693-16352193 GCF_964340395.1 Glandiceps talaboti
ATCAAAATGCACATAAAAACACAGTACAAGGCAAAATATATAAAAATCAATCTTGCCAGGTGGACTTGAAATGACAATCTTGCAAAATTGCATTTTTCAGAGATAAATAAAAAGTCAATATTCGAAATACTACATCAAAGATCTTTATACGTTGTCACCCATCTACTGACATCAGGTCTAAAACAAGTAAAATGTATACTTCTCCTCTGCGAAACATTAAAACGTAACTTAGAGAGAATATACGGACTATCATAAACATTATTTACGCACTTGTATAAGAATGCCATGTCTAAACATATCTTCCGTTGAGAAAGGATTGGCAAATAATCGAAAATATCGCATATATTTGCATAATTATGATGGTTAAAATGATCCCGGTTTTGTAACAAAGAAATTTAATGTATTTTTTTGATGAGTTATTTTCTTGACGCAAGATTTCTAACTGGTGAAGGGGTATCCAGTTAGTTTAATATCGACCTATCCACAAGAGAGATGACCTGTAGACTTCAGATGAAAAACAGTGAAATGCATATAACTGTGTACTCACAGAAGATTTAGATTTATAGGTTAGAAAATTGTGTATTGAAACATATTTCCCTCGGTATAAAACCCAGTATATGTCGCCAACTTTCTACACCTTCGAGGATGTTGTAGTTTGCTTTTACAGGCGGAAGGTCGGGGTCAAGGTTTGTAATAGCTAAAGTTCGTATACCCATGAGTATATTGCCGTTGCATGCTATGATGCTTTCTTGCAGGTTTGTTCAAGTTATACAAAGTGTAGAGTTATTGCGTGTGTAATTGCGAATTTTGTGTAATATATATAGAGGGTTTGCTGCTTTCACTGAAAACTCCAGTTCGATATTAATATCAATGTGTGTATTAAAGACAGTTGTCTGGTAGAGTTATAGAAAAGGGTGGTCCCGAACAAAAAGAATACTCCTGTGTAATCCTTATGGCTCCATTGATAACAAAAACAGTAATGTTTAGAAATTAGAAACAGCAACAACAACAACAACAACAACAACAACAACAACACAAACATATCACGTTTTTAAATTGAAACCTTAAACCTACCTGATGTATGATGCCGAATTGTAATGTTAGGAATATGTTTGAATTAAGACATTTTGAATTTAGCCTATCCGATTTGTTTCCATGATAACACAAAAACAAATAATATTAGTCAACATACTAGCTCTTAACTCAAGTCTTTCTTAACTCAATGTCATTATTTTCAATCTATTTGACGTTTGTCGTTTGCGAAAATTGTACAGTGTATAAAATGGTTGTCTTGTCTTTCCGAGTCCTTGAGTTACAACGCAAATTATGTAGAAGCACAGTCAGAGTCTGAGTAAGAAAGACTCCTGCTCAGTACAATGAGTTTTTTTACCCGCAGTCACTGCGATATCACTTTGTCCTCTTCGATTGTCGTCTCCACTGGTGCCCGGTGGGGATGCACTCACTCGCCGTGTTAAAAAGTCATCTATAATCATGTTCAATGCCTATAGAATCAGATTGAACTGTGCCACTATATACGTGTTCGTCGTACAGGGCCGTTCATATCAGAATTCACGGCATACGGTATCCTTCAGGGTACTACGTACATTTTCTTTTGAAAATAAGCAGGCTTGCATGATTGTTTTACGATCGAAGGTGTTTATACCAGAAATTGAATTTATACATTTAAGCTTGAATTTCAACAACACTGCACCTATCGACTAGTTAAGTTTGACATAAACAGGGCATTACGTGAAAAGAAGATAGAAGTTGGGGAATGAGTCAGTGGTTTCATAAGAGCAAAATAAAACATTGGTCGCAACAGATAAAATTCGATTTACAGTAGAGCATTCACCTTCGACGATCATTTCATAGGCGACTATAAACATCCTCGCCCCATTATCTCGTATATTTGCTGCATAATCATCATAATAATATTGGAATAGCTGGAGCACAACACTTTAAGTTTTTTGTTGTGTTGACACAAACTGGCGCAAAATCGCAACTTGCTTTTCTTGTCTTTATTAGCCAGGAAAAGGCCAAAAGAAAGCACATCTGTAGGTATATGTGTTCATCACAGGAATGTTATGTAATACCAAACAAACAACAGCAAACGAATACAAATTAACAATGGTAAAACAACGGAAAGATGTGGCTAGGCACATTAGATGGCAGGTTGCTGTGAGATAAAAGGTGGAGAGAGAGAGAGAGAGAGAGAGAGAGAGAGAGAGAGAGAGAGAGAGAGAGAGAGAGAGAGAGAGAGAGAGAGAGAGAGAGAGAGAGAGAGAGAGAGAGAGAGAGAGAGAGAGGGGCAGGCAGGCAGGCAGGCAGACAGACAGACAGACAGACAGACATGCAGACAGACAGACAGACAGACAGACAGACAGACAGACAGAGATAGATAGAGAGGGGGTTACTCCAGTTGTGGCTAAAATTAGAATTGAATGCTTTATTTCCAAATAATAATTAACTAAAAGCTGGAGATTACAGGAAATGAAGAACAATTAGTATTGGTATAAGAGATACACGATTATGTTGATAGATATGTACAACATCTGTTAATGTAATGTATTACTGCTGTTCATGAGAACATACTTGAAGTGACGTTCGATGTCTCCGACAAAAAGAAGTTACAAGAAATAATGTTTGATAATCGGAAATAAGCCATTGACTTAATTTTATCATAAATTACCGTCATAATCCCGTAGTTCCCGTCACAGCAGCTCAGTTTTTATTGAAATGTAGTATTACTTGCATGTAATGATCTTAATGAGATGACCCTTCGACATACAAGGTCACAGATTCCCATTCCTGTTGTCAAACCCAACCTTTTTAAACAACGGAATAGTAATCCTCTACGAAGTATTAGAAAATCTTACGGATGCCTACGGGTCAAAGGGCAAGATTAAACTCTTATGCTTATAAGTATTTATTCAATTCATTCAACTGAATTGAAAACCCGATAGGAATCAATCGTATATGAGTCTGCCATTAGAGAATATCAAAGTGAACTTATACTCAAACATACAGACACGTCTGCCATACTTATGAATCTTGACAAAGACTAATGAAAAACACATTTAGTGATGAAAGGAAATGGAATGCTGTAAGACAAATATCTCTGAACAAGATGCATGCTGGATAAACACTTTTGAAAGACGGTTATAAAGCACTATTGCATTGCGGATGTTGCTGAAAGCGTGGCAGTCAAGTTACAAATTTCGATTTAACCGGGGTTTTTTTCTTCAAACAAACAGCCATAATGCATTCATGTCAATATCGCTCGGTATTTTCATGTACACACAAATGTTTTTGCATGACGCATTTCACGTTTAATAAATTCTACCGTTTGCTATATAAGCCTGATAGATTCATAAAACCACGAGGTCGTTTCAGTTACATAAGAAAAGAAGATGTAAGTTTGATGCTAGACGACCTAGGGTTTAGTAATGCTTCTTGACTCAGAGCCGCTTTCATTAGTCAGAATAAGTTTATTTACATACACTTAGCCACCGGAAACCTTTTGAACGTTCTGAAAAACAATCTCAGCGCACGTAGCAGGAGTGTTGTGAAAACAGTATACGACTGTGGCCATGCATAAGTACCGGTAAATCTTTGAAGAACAAATATATGATACCCCTCTGTGTCATGTTCCACTGTATTTGACCCTAATTAATATCAACATCATTATTTAAATATAATTTGCATACCTTTAACAATTCTTCATGCAGACATCCCTGGAAACATTCCACCAAGTACCACAATATTAATCAGCCAAGCAATTTAGAGTTACCATTTTTTATAAAAAGAAATCAGTTTGACCCAATTTACATATCTCTACCTTTTATATAACCCCCTAAATCAACAAAAACAACTAAAAATTCAAAGTAATATCTCCATAAAGTACAAAGGTAAGCAGTAGGTCCTGCCTTTTTTAAGTTCTTTGAATTTTCGCCGACGCAGGCGCTAGGCACGCAGACATCCACACCTATAGAAGGACAGGCACAAATTGTAACAAACATTCACGGACTAGCCTTGTATCATGCTGCGCTTATAGTACCATAACTTTAAGTCCAATTGTGCTAAAAGGAAAACGTATGAATTCCATGGATATGTTCAGGAATTCACAAACCATACCATAGTGCATAATTGAAAAGCTGTAAGCTGACATTGATGGAATAGATTTTTTAATCGTTAATCATATTTCAGAAAAGTTTTGTCGCTTTCAATCATCATAGCTATTTTGGTATCATTGTTTAAGCACTTCATGTAGTAAATCATGTGAGCAAATTTATAGCAAATCGTTTATGGGACGGGATGACAAATTCAAAATGCGGCGTGTGCCTTTTCGCACCTTCCACTCGACTGGTTAAAGTTGTCAGCACATTTAATTATTCAATACAGTACAATTGCTTTGACATTTTAAAGGGAGAAAACTCAGTTCTCATTAAGGAGAGTCAAAACAACCTCATTTATGCATGATATATTACATTATGTTCCTTAAGGCCGCTCACTAATATAAATGAGTTAGCGTAGTCGGATATTTGCTGTTTTGGATAAGTTTTATCACTGGAGATTTGGGGCCTTTGGTATTCACATCTCAGCTCCGAGCTGTGACTTGGTCCCAGTGATCTACGCGATAAAACAATACGAGCTCAACGTCAAAAATTGCTTTTTAATTCCCTAATAAATAAGTCAACGTTACTTATTTCCTAATCACAAATACTACGCAACCGTCTATTCTTTTACACTGATTTGTCGTTAAGGTCCACCTTGAACTACCTTATTCAGACGTCACTAGAGTTCTCATCATAAGCTGCCATCTCAAACCTAGTCATGCGTAAAGCACTTTCACTAACTGCAGCAATGATTTCCAAATACTTTGGCATGTATGTGCGTCATTGTTATAGCCACCTGTTGATTGTGTGTCACTCTGCGTTCATATTAATTCCCCATGGCGTTAACACTAGAAAATATGTCATAGACATAATGAAGCGATGAGCAGGAACCGCTAAAAATTAATACTTAGTAAAAGAAAGAACGAAAAACCAATAAACACATTTAAAGATTGTTAGTACTAGTAAGAATGTAAGAATACACACCCACTTGCTATACGTGTACATTCTTCATCGCTTAATAATTTACCGTGGATTTATATGGGTATATGTAGCAAGCCATTGTGGCTTTTAAAGTCTCCTTACTGTTCTGAGGTGGTTATCAATACACGCTTTGAAATGATTAACTGATGTAGTAGCAATAACCCTTTCTGGTAAACCGTTCCACATGTCTACGACACGTTGACTGAAACAATATTTACGTATATCCAATCTGGAGCTGTCCTTAAATAATTTCAAACTGTGTCCTCTTGTTGTCGAAGTAGATACTTTGAAAAAACACAACTGGATCATGGAGAAAATGCCCATGGAAAGGTTAATACACTTCCAGTAAATCTGCTCTGATCTGTCTGGTTTCTAAAGTTGTCAGTTTCAATATGCGTATTCACAGACTGTAAACTTATCCTCATAATTCAAACCACCAAGCTGCGGAATCATCCTGGTGAACCCACGCTGCACTTTGTCCAATAAATACAACAATGTGTTAATTCTTAATAATGTATTTTCACACAATTGAATGAAGTTAAGGCTGACTATTACCATATGCAACCCGTTCGCCTTGTCATAAGTATAAATAAATATACCAAATGGTTATTTAAAAAAAATGTACCGATGATAGTGTTAAAAAGTATAGTCGTTTCAGATCGAGAGGAATCATTAATTCAGCGAGAGAACAAATTTGTCTTCGACGTCACACCATATCACTTTCGACTTCTTGACGATTTCACTTTCAAGGACGACAATTAGCATTGAAACGTGACATCTGAAAATGATACATGTACCATACCTTGATGCATTAACAATATATTTTATTACAATGAATGAATGAATGAATGGATGGATGGATGAATGGTAATATATCGCGTGGCCTTCTATACATATGCCACCGTGACTTTAATGTACAGGAGATGAGTGCCACAACTAAAACATTTATCTTATCTATACATATACATCTATAGAACATATATATCTGTCGCTACATTAAAACGAGCATGCGCATAGCTCAATGCAAAGACAAGTAACCGAAGTAAGGTAGCTAAATTTGAAACGTGAATACCTTTTCAAAGTACCGGATCCACAGCAATTACATGTAATCAGAAAAAATAATGTGTACGCTTTAAGAAATGATCATTGATCACATACATTTAGATTATCACATTTCATAAAAGGCAACACGAGTGGAAATTTCCATCCATTATAAATACACAACTCACTGAAAGCCAAGTACTAAGTATAAAATAAAATTGTCTATCCCCTCCCTCGAATAACGTAATAGTTAGTATACGTCATTTGGTGATTAGATTTCAGTACTTTTTTGTGCCGTCTTCTAGGGGTTCTCTTTATCTTACCGTACAATGTAACCCTTAGATGTTATATCATTTTATTAAGTTACATACCGGAAATGTAAGTTGATAATTACTGAGCTGGGAAGGATCTCATTCAAGCTATAACATTTGATAGAGACAAAGTAGCTAAAAGGGAAATTCAGTTATTGCAGAGACACACACATATATACACAGACTGAAATAATTACAATTTGAAATTTTTCTCGAAATTTAATCTTACCCTTTAGCGGTAATTTCAGATGACGTTAGAAGAATGATTAGTTCGAGGATCGCGCTGGAAATCAAGCAGCAGAAAGTTCCTCCTCTAACCCGCGGCAAGCAATTTATATCATTTTCCTTCTTTTTAGGAAAAAGCTTTGTTCTGCATCTGCGTGCCGAGTTACGTTGTATCTGTGATATTAGCAAGAAGTTGATGTGGTAAATTAAATTTCGTTCACCACAGAATAATTTTACCTTCTAATGTTGTTGATTATCACATTTGGTTTGACCTTTGACCCTGATATTTGGTCAGGCTTAGTGGCAACAACCGTACATTTAAGACTTCAGAGTCTACATAAGAGCATGGTAAAAGTTTAATTTCACATTTGGTAGATTATGTGGTTAAAGAAATATTGCTCTCTACGTGATATATCTTGCCAAGCGGGCTTTAAACTGACTTCTTTTTTACTTTTCACGTGGATGATAAAACAGCTTTGCTTTGTTGTTGTATTTGAAAAAAAAAGACAATGTGAAACAATATAGACCATGTACATATTTGTAACACAACACTCTGCAATATTCCAGCGTTTTCATTTCCATGTACGAACTACACATTACTTGAAATATACGTACTCGTGGACTGTATACAACAAAGTAAGAACAGTTGGCATGCGAGTCACGTGTTTTTAGAAAGCCTTAGAGTAGAAAATGTGAATGTTGATGGGATGGATAGAAGGCTTAAGACTGTATTTGCTGACACCACATTGACACCAAGTAACCTAGTAATCGCATGTTGTTTTGTATGTAGCTGCCGTAGGGGATTTTTAGCGGTGTAATGTGAAATGATGTGAGATGGTGCGAGGTGAGATGACACAAAATGGGAAACGCGATGCGTAGTGACATGAAGAAGGACACACAGGTTCACTTACCAGGTGATTAATGTGGGGGAAAAGAGAAGATCTACATTGAACGTGTGTCTAAAGTCAAACAGTCTCACTTTTAATTAATGCATAAATAAATTGTGGTGTCCTCCCATTGCATTCTTTTTCCCACGAGTTGGTTACGTTCCTGTCTGTGTTTGTATTGTCGGAAACTATACTTCTCCATGATCAATTAAGATCCATAAAATTCGTTGTACCCTCCGTTCATCGAATACGTAGATAGTAAAATACAATTTGATAATGTAAAATTTGAGGTTTATATAGTGGCAATTGAAACTTAGCAGCGTATTTAGTGATTGTACAGATATTTTGTGATACAACGCGAGACAACGGTGGGTGAACTTTGTGTATGGCATTTCCTCTTAAGCTTGATGGGCCGCTGTCAACTAGAATGTCACTTAATGTCTTACTTAATCTCCATTATATCAGACAACCTTTACGGTTCATGAAGATTATAGATATCAATAATAGGATTACATTTGCGCTCTCTCTCCCTCCCCCTCTCTCTCTCCCTCCCTCCCCCTCTGTCTCTGTCTCTGTCTCGGTCTATGTCTCCCACCCTCCCTCCCTCCCTCCCCCCTCTCTCTTTCTCTCTCTCTCTCCCACTATCTTTTCCTCTCTCACCAGGGTAAACGTAATTGATGCCCATCGGCTTTAAAGGGAAACGCAAAATTGATTGCTGTCTCTAAAGTATTAATCCAAATACTTCATTAATTCTAATTTCAATATATGATGGACAAATACGAATGTAAATATTCCCATTGGGACACGTCGATCTATTTCCAGACTGCTTCTACATCCTGCCTTCATTAAGATTAACTCCTTTGGAAATTTTATAACACATCACACCATTTTGGTCAACATAGAAAGTTAAGAATTTGTTGTTTCTGATACGTTTTTGTTATAGTATTAATGGAGGTATTAATTGGAGACTCTTAACATTTTTGTTAATCTACCTTCATAAACTGTGAAATTTACCCATGCATCTTCGAAATATCTCAAATTAATACTATTATTATCATCATAGGTTATAATTTATATACGTGTTCGATCTTGAATCTTTCAAGCCAATATGGGGGATTTGTCTAACTTTCTTCTTAAAACTGCCCAAATATATATATATATATATATATATATATATATATATATATATATCTTATAAGAAGAGTATTAAAAATCACTCAAAGGGTATACTTTGTAGGGTTCTTCAATTGAACAGCCCTTTGAAGGCTTTTTAATTCAATGATAATCAATTATGCATTCAGGAATCTTATACGTTTGAAATGCATTTTTCCATTACAAATAACGCCCTCCAAACAACGAGCATACCTTTCGGCCATTATTCGTAATAATTGACCACTTACTTATGACGTGATGTTTTACAAGGGTTTGGAGGGACATTCTAAGCTTCCTTAACTTACCGAAAATTCGTAACCGTGTCTACTTGATTGTAAGGATACGTATATATTAAAGCTAGTCACGACAACTTTGTCAAATACATAATACAAAACAACATGTATATTACATGAAACCCAAACTTTTTTTTTTACTTTTAATTCAGAAATTGAAACTATCTGGGGCATTTCTACTTAAGTCTCAATTATCATTCTGGGTGTGAAGCAACCTGATTGAAACCCGATGAATATTGTACACTTTGCGATTTCTTTCTTGGCTGTTACGTTTACTGTCATTTGTTCTTTTGTGAGCGCTCGTTACATACATCTGACACAATACCATAGGCGTTCCCGTAGCAAATGTCTGCACTAAACATACTTGTTTTTCTGCACGAAACATACTTGTACAGTACTTTAGAGCGCTCTGTTTGAAGAGAGCACGAGCTCAAACCGCAGACAATTATGTTACCGGTGGTGGTTCTCTTTCTTTCCGAACGTTGAGTGTATAAGCTTATATTGTAAGACGGGTTCTAATTGGCTACTAAGTACGATATTTGGAACGGGAACGGGAACGTCGATGGTGTTGTGTCAGATGTATGTAACGAGCGCTCATAAAAGAACAAACGACACGACAGTAAACATAACAGCCAAAAAGAAATCGCGTGTACACTACATCGGATTTTAATCAGATTGGGTGTGAATATTAATTTAACTGAAATTTATAGTACAGGTCCAAGCCCATTTACTTGTTTTAACAGGACATTTTGGGGTTTCCATCTGTTATTTTGTCAGAGGCGAAGCCAAAGTTATAAATACGAATTCGACGAGGTTTCGGGTTTATCCCAGAATATGACACCCTCGTTATCAACAACCCTTATATGTAACCAAGTACACTTACACATTATCATGTTAATGAACAAATGCTCTACATATAAATCCCATCACGCACCTCTCGGTCAAATAATCTGATGTTTTCCTAAAGTGTTCAGTGTTCAATCCATTAACCTGGCAAGTACTCATACTGTAACAGTCCCAATTATTTCCATTTATACCCATTGAGAAGTTTGACATTTGCGTCTGTAGTTCTGTTATATAACATTTTATTCATAAAAAAAACACAATAAAAAACAAACCCTTTAAGCACACATAACTTTGTAGTGATGTGGTCACGGAGTACATCTTCAGGTAGATAGGTACAGCGTTAGAAGCACTGTGGTCGAAGCCATGTCAAGATAGGGATGATTTTTTTTTCACACACTTTACTGAATAACAGGTGCAGTCTTAGGCATGACAGCACACGTCGTGTTTATGGGTGTGTTGCATTGTAAAGTCAAAATATTAGGACAGTGCCATTGAAATGGTTAACAATAATGTAGACAGTTTCATCCATGGTTCAAGAGTTTATGGACACGAATACTACTTTCTTTGTGTAAAAAGCGTTAAATTGGAAAGTGTTCTATTAAATATAGTATTGTGAGCATTATTGAAACAATGGGGACGAGATGGAGAGGAATATAACTAAATGCTTATTCTTCGAGCTAGAAGAGAAAGCTTTTCTCAGTGATTAAAGATTACCTAGCTAGTAGGAAATTGATGTGAAACGACATTTTAAATAAACATCATAATCAGCCACCAAGTAAGAATAAAAACAACAAAATCATTACAAATCAGACAACAAGGCTGAAAGTGAAATTTTCTGACTAATTCTCAATTTTGATTCAGATAGATTCGTGTATCTAGTACCATCGTGAATATTATTTTATTACGTTGCTTTTAAACCAAATAGTGCCTTTTTTGTCATCATCTTCCTGTCATTAACTATCGACCTCGCCTCATTCAGTCTAGTTAGGGCCGTATGGAGAATCCTCGAATATTTTCCGGCAGAGATACATAAATAAATACACCATCAACAGTGTGAATATTGTCCTGTGGTGTTGTTTTTAAAGAATGAGAAAACGGGAACTCCCTTGTTATCTTATCATTACACATCACCCCTTAATTGTGGCTAAGGCAAGAAACTCTATTAAAATTCGCATTGTAATTTATGTCCCAGTTATTGCTACGACAAAATGTATGAGTTTTATCAACTTGTCAGCTCTATTGCATTGACTGATATACACCAATGATATGTAGCTAATCACACATGAATTGATGATATATCTGTGTAATTTTGTGTTGCTTCCTCTACACTAATCATGTCTTCGAAAAGGGCTAATAGTGTAATAACAATTTCATTATATAAATGTATACATAAGCTTACCAAATGCTATCTTAAAAAAACTATATGTCATCTGGAATCGAAGTCCTAGCCCAAATACAAAATGTAAAGCAAAGAACGAAAATAGGAGTGCCGGAATAATACGAGTCCAGTTCCAAATACCTCACAGCAAGTGCCTATCCTAACAAATCATCTTTGCTTGACTTCATTCATCGCCCCAAGCATCATAAATTTCCGTGGTTTTCATTAAAACAGTGACAAAGGATCTACACTTGTTTGCCTTAGGCTTGATAGAAATGTTTTCTATACAGATCAAAATAACTATCCGTCTGTCATACCTGACTACAACTTTACTAACACTGTTGGAATGACAGCAAGGCGTCATTTTATGGGCACCATTTCGATTTGGTCCATTATCTCATGCTTCAATCACCAATGAAGAATGGTTAGTGTCATACCTCTTTTTACATCTTAGTATATATCTTATACTCCAAGTGGAAGTTTTGTGTAATTATCAACATCTTGGCTCCAATCAGCTGAGTAACGTACATTTGTTTCTTTATATGAAATGGGCAAAGTCATATTTGTTTCAAGAACAGTTGATTATTTCAGGTGAACAGAAATCATCAATTACTAGGTATAGTCAATGATAAAAAGTGTCAATTGCATTTTTGCGAGAATGACACTCTTGTGGACGTTTTTTTTAATGTTCAATATCTTGAAACGAGTCATACCATTTTATTATCGCAATTATCGTGCAATGGAGATCATTTGTGGGGCGACATCGAATAACTTTTCTAATGTGTTGTATACGTTGTTGCAATATCAAAATAGAAATATGAGACAAAATACAAATTACAACTTAATTTTAAAAAAAAATGATATTGAGAACAGCAAACCAAAGAAATGCATGTTGAAGCCATTGAATATTATATTCCATCAGGGTATCTATAACTAACGTGTGGATATATATATATATATATATATATATATATATATATATATATATATATATATATATATATATATCCACACGTATATATATATATATGTATATATATATATATATATATATATATATATATATATATGTATATATATATATATATATATATATATATATATATATATATATATATATATATATATATATATATATATATATATATATACACCTCGGTGAGTATCAATCTGCTAAGACAGTGCTCTATACCGCAGTGGCAGAGCGTAATAGTTTTGGTAGTACTGGAACTCTTTGAAACGAGTCATAAGAGTTCCAGTACTACTAAAACTATATATATATATATATATATATATATATATATATATATATATATATATATATATATATATATATATATATATATATATATATATATATATATATATATATACATTTAAGAGTTAGCTGCCAATGCCAAAGTCAACATAAATGCATGTTTAATACGAAGCCAAAGAAAAGACAAGAAATCACTAATCATTCCATCATACATGACTTATGTGGTAGTGAAAAAACAACAAAAGATTGACACCGTGTTCTTGAAGAAGACTACTATTTGTTATTTAGATCACATATACTTTGCCTTAAAGATAATGCCGTTTTCTATTGCAAATGGTATAAGGCAATACTGACACCTCCTCAGGCTTGACTTCACAGTGTTAATGTAGACATCAAACGACTGATTAACATCAAAAAGACATCACAGATTGCACGTAATGTAGCTATCGGCGATCTAAGCGGATGCCCGCCAGCCACCTTCGCCTACTGACCCAGGCATTCGTTATAAACTGCCAAATTCGTTAATGCATTTTTGCAGACTTACAAAAGCTAATATTTCAGCAGACGTAAGTGTGTATTGGTGAAAATGAGGTACGTGTGATTGAGACAGACAGGTAAAACTATCACTATTCTATAGTCGTCTTGATTCATCACAATCGCGTTGTAATTCATTACTATATAATATTAGTTTACGTATGCCTCTTTGCGTCACAGAATTTGAGGTTTATATCAGTATTTGCATGGCCATGACTAATATGGCAATATGTTTCCCAAATATGGAGTGAGTTTTTCACCAATGAAGGCGTTATTCCAAAAAGTGGCATTAGCCAATAGCAAGACCGTATTGAAAAAAAAGTTCGTTACTTCTAATGCCAAAAGCAAGCTTGAAGGTGAATGTCAAACTCAGACTTGACTAGTCCATCAAGTGGTTCCAGAGATACGAAAGACATGAAAGTCTGGATTTTCGAATATAGCATCTCTTTAAAGTGTTACACTCAAAACACAACGCAGATTTAATTATTTGTTATATTTATATAATACACGTCCTTGAAAGCAGTTAAAACAATTTTCACCATTATAAACATTTGTATATAGTCTAGTGCTTCTTTTATGCAAATATATAAATATTTTTTTAAAACTTAAATGACGGAATGCAAAATTTCATTACACAATGTAAATAATGATCTTCGTCGATGTCAATACATTACATAAGGAAATTTAAATAAAACTTCACGTAAAAGCCCATTAAGAAGGCGCGAAATTTCGTCGAAGAATCAAGCTTTCTCAGGTTTTATGTACCCATTTACTGCTAGTATAATATATATGATGATATATTATATAAATAGTATGTATATTTATCACCCATTGGTTACAACATTGAAAAAGAAGACATATCATACATTCTTAGGTAAAGAGCTAAAGGGAGAACGGAAAATAGCAAAACTAGTCCAGTCCGTCTCCTAGGAAACTGGCTGTGCAGCATTTGTACAATTGAAATTTTTATTTTTTTACTTTTACTGAAGCCAGTATATAAATGGATTAAAACTGCCTGCGCTTTTTCCTTTAGAAGTAGAGACATTTTTTATAGTGAATGTGCCTTAATGTTTCTGCGATGTCCGCTGCGTCGTTTACTTTTACGAAATGACAGATTTATTATGTACATATTTGAATAGCATAAAGGTACACAGGAAACACTTTCGTGGTCAGTATTGCGATATTTTCTTTCAGCGTTCCTGCTTCTTTATGAACCTCCTTTCCTCAAAAAAGATTTCGCCAACCAAACCTTCAATTCAAGGTTTCTGTCAATACTGTTCGCCAAAAGATTATAACAACGGGAAGTAATCTAGTCAGTGACACAAAGATGTCCGATTTCTAAAAACATTTTGAAAGATGTACATGTTTGCCTGAAGGAATGAACTACTGATATCTCTTTATATAAACCCTTTGATGGCACGGATAAAATAGGTTTATATGGACATAGTTATTACTACTCTGCGTCGAGATTACCTAACTTGGTTATTATCACGAACAGTATTACATTTAAATCTGGGAATTGCAGGCTGATCTGTAATGAATATTTTGTATACCCTTTGTAATCTGGCTAATATACCTTATCGGTGACGCAAATCCGAATAATGTTGTGATACTGTTAGTGATAATAGCCAAGTTAGGTAATTTCGCCGCAGAGTTGTAATACATGTAACTGTCTCTATATAAATCTATTTCGTCCATGCCATCAAAGGGGTTTATGTACAGGTATATTTACCCCGTCGTTATTGGGATTGCGTGTAAAAGCACGTTGAACGAACACAAATGAACCAATCTGGCAAACGTAACATATCCTTCCAACCTTTCATCAACAAATGTTGTCATAAGTACGAGATTGTTTTGAATATTAATAACCTTGGAAAAAACAGACATTCGCAAAGCAAATTCAATTCACCTTGACACTTCTGGTTGTTATAAGGCCTAAAAAAATAATTGTTTGGTTCCGGTTACCCGAACCCACACAGCTTTTCACTGCCGACCCTAAACTTTTTTTTACGTATTCGAGAAAAAAATAATAAAATCGCAAAAAATTGTGAAGTCTCACAAGAAATAGTGGATGCGGAAACTGCCATCAGCTTAAAAAGACACTATAAAACTGTTCTTCCAATCCGTAATGGCTGTACATCTGATTGGAAGAAATAAACAACACAGAGACCATTTAGAAAACAAAGGAAAACATGAACTAGGCACTCACACAGAAAAAAAATATAATAAAATAAAATAAAAAATCTACCTACCCCACCTATTCTAAAATAGAGCGTAACCGGAACCACACAATTTTTTTTATTAGGCCTTACCTGGGAATGAATTATGCGACAATTTCCTACACGTGCCTTGTAGTATAGTATTTCAACACGTCTTTCCTGTGGCTCATGTTACTACTGAATGTGATACAAGTTGTAACCGTACCTTTACCTTGCAACACTTTCGACATAATTTTATATCAATTTCTTTTCCAACTTACAATTGATTTATTACTTAATAGCCACAGTGACAACATATACGAGTCAATAAAAGACTTTCATTTCCTCTTCCTCCAGTCACCTATTTACCGTTAATGAAATAACATCGACAAGGAATCAATAATCTGATCAGTGTCAGCATCTATGAATCCCAATGGATAGTTCAATCCATTATAACGTATTCAGAAGTATAAGGTATTCAGAAGATAAAGTGAATACTCTGAAAATAAAATGAATATTTATATTTTAGAACTTTATATGAAGTAAACTTCTGTAATGGTGAATATGTCAACACCAACATAATTCTATAAGTCTGTCGAACCCTCAAATTATTCTGATATAAAATTTATTAGATTTTTGAGAGACGAAATCGTGAAATCTACTGTTTTCGGCTCTTGAATCCCCAAATCTCCAATATCTCACATTTCTTTAGATGTAATACTCTATATAATTTAGAGCTAAATTTCTTCACATACTATTTTCAAATTTAACATATTTACTCCCTGCAATTTTTTCGTCCGAGTGTTTGTACGAACTACTCAATTTGCAGGTAATATACATTGCTTCAGAAAGCTGTTGTCAATACTATTCAAGGATTCGGTCAAATTGCCTTAAAGCATTGATTTCAGTCGAGATTTACACTGTAAATTGATATGTTTTTTGTGAAATATTTGCTAGTGCATGCATGTTACATTGAAGGATATGTTCGATTCGATGACACATACTTTCACTGGGATATTTCGACTCAGAATAGTTGAAGATACAACATCAGTAAATACAATCGAACGATAAATATTGAAGTTTCCCCTTAATCATTCTAAATGCAAATCCAACAAACGACCTCGAAGTTTCAAAAACAGGAACTACAAAGCGAATTTACCTAACAGCAAATTTAGCAATGAAGTATTTTACAAGTGAAATTTAATTATCATACATAAACGTTACTTTCAGGAAATCATACAGTCACGTATTAAAATGTTAAGCTATGATTCTGTATGGTTATAATTCTACACAGACGTGGCAATCTTATGGAACATACGGACTATACTATATAACATGATAATTCCAGACTCCAGTACTGTGAACACAAACACTGTGCCACTCTTAGTGTTTTCCAAGTGTTTCCTCTCGTCTTTTGTATGACTTGGTAAAAGAGCATAATGGCATACATTTTTCACTCACTCATTTTACGCCCACGTGCAAGCATATTTTAGGCATACTTGTACTGTAAAGGCAAGGGTCGTGCATAAAACAGCAATTGGAAGTTTTCAAAATTTTAATACCCCCCCCCCCGATATTCTCCCTCGGGTGTTAGTTACCAGTCATTAACTCCTCTGTGATAACTATTAAAAGCGATAATTCTTATAAATGTCATATATATACCGTAAAGTAGAGAAGTGTCTGTATAAAACACCCCAACTATATGAAGGTGACTCTTTTTCTTCAGCTTATTTCATGCTGTAAAAAATTAAGTAGTTGAAACGTGAAACAAAAATACAACATTTTATTCTCTTAAACGAGAGATGACATTTACCTCATTGGCGGCCCTTTACTGATAACATGGTACAGTCACATATGGCTGGCATATAACAATGCATTCTCGTAGGTAATGACGGAAACAAGAGAAAGGAAGAAAAAGTGCACGTCATTGTGTGAATTTTCGGCTATGTCAGTGTACAAAATCTGCACGTGTAAAATGTTTTAAAAGGGAAGATACATTCCCTAATAATAGCTCGCGAAGCGGCTCAATGATTAGTACGCATGCGCGTCCGGTATACTATGCTATTCTATATGCTATGCGCATTCTCCACGCGGAGGGTGCTATCTAGGATATCATCGTGAGGCAGCCGGTCACAAATGAATGTACACTGCGCGAGCTTATGGGCATGGCTAGTTATGAAATTATAATATTTACCATAGCCCAAGTAGACTTTGACGCCGAATAAAAGATTGTCATGACTTCATTGATGTGTGCTGTACTCTGCCGATGTTTGATGTAGGTGCTTGCGCATTCCGATCGCATACTGAAACTCAGTCTTTCTCATCGTGTGAATATATTTGTTATGAATAAAACATGCATGTGTAATACAAGTGAGAGTTCTGCAAATTTCTAGACACGAATTATATTTAGTATCAAGTTCCGTAAAATGACTTCAGAATATTTTAAATTTAAAAAAACCCACCCTCACCAACACATGTCTAGTTACAGAAAACGACCATTTAATACTATGACATGATATGCACAGCTATATTCTTGGAAGAGTCTTATTAATAGTAGAACCAAAGGAATGTGGACAATGTATTATTAAAAAGAGACATAAATCTGTGTATGCATAACCATTAAATATGTATAAAATGCTGTGAACCCTACGTAATACATACTCAACTATTGTTATCATGAGATACGTGTGTTTCCACAGTGCGTACAACATTGAAACAAACATTAAATATCTCGAGTTAAGTAATATAGTCGTTGCCTGAATTATACCTGTCTAGCTGTCCGTCCGTCCGTCCGTTCGCCCGTCCACCCATTTATCTATGCCTGCCTGCCAATCTGTATGTCTGTCTGTCTGTCTGTCTGTCTGTCTGTCTGTCTGTTTGTTTGTCTGTCTCTATCTATATCTCTATGTCTGTCTGTGCACATCTGAAGCATAACATCTTCCTTATGGAAACAGCAAGAACTGACTAGGTCTTGATAAACATCACATATATTAATAATTCATTTGCATAGTTTATGTTGTTGTGTTTTTGCAATTGGGCTATATGTTAAGAATACACTCTTCAAGTACAACATAATTCGGTACATACATTTATAATACAGCGCATGTGCTTTATAAAGCTTGTTGGTGTATCTTTAGTTGTTAATTCCCTATTAAGGAATATATTATGTATTTAACCAGACATACTTGCATGAAGGAAATGCAATCAAGAGACTTGCTTTTTTGCCCTTTTGTTACGGAATGAATTCAGTTTTAATCTGATATGTAAAGTCTATTATGCATCTAACACAGTGGAGGAAATTTTGTAATTGCTTGTGAGATTGCGATAAGAAAATATGAGTTAGTGAATACACATTGTCATTTGAAAGAGGAAACTGTTGATAAGGCATCTGATGTAATACTCGTATTAATACGTCCATTAATCAACTTTACAATAATTTATACACAGACAATGAACGAAATATTTTTAGGCGATGGCAACTGTATAATGTTCTTTCGTCCTGTTTCCTGAAAATGTATTTCCTTTTTGACGTAAGTTTGCAGCATTCTAGTCATTTCCGCAAGGTTTTTTTTATGATTAGCAAGAAAATCCATCAAAGTGCCAAAACCATGACAACAACTTGTACCTTTTAATTGGAATGTTATTATAAGCCAATCTGAGTCAATTTGACTGATTTGAAATAAATAACAGTGCCCAATCACGATATATTTCAATTTATGAGAGGGAGCCTAGCCATGTTCATGCTCCTAACCTTCTGAACACTAACTACCTAGTTTTTAATACATAAATTACTCTGTACTATGATTGTAACATTTATATTGAGGGCTAGTACAACATTAATACGCCATCTGATAATGTCTTCATACAGAAATTTGACACTTCTAAAAGAAAGAGACTCCACATTTCGTATTGATCTAATACATCAAACAGGTGGATGTTAGAATCATAAATGATAAGTGCGCTACACTTGATAAACGAACCCTTGTCAGAATTGATGAACTCTATTACCCCATATCATCCCATGTTAATGATATTCATGAAATATTCATTCTGATATGTACATGTGCGTCTCATCTCATTCGTCACTGTTTCCCCATATCAAGCCACGTTACACGAGGAGAATACATTACAAATTGTAAGATTCAAAATAAACGAGCACACTATATGTGTTGATCTTATAGATGATAAGGTATGAATTCAAGATTAGTTTTAATCATCTGAAAAAAGGTAATTTCAAAATTTGAAAAATTGTATCTGTTATGATATAAGAATGATCTAGATATGTCTGTGAGTGAAAGGGTCACCTTTGTATTTGAACGATTTATGGAATCAGAAATTACCTTATAGTCTAAGTTAATCTTCTTGGTTCTAATAACAGTGAAAGACATCTCAACCTTTAGATTATGCACTTCTTTATCGATATGGAAAATAGTGGCAAAGTACAATTTCCGAATTCGATTTTCGGTAAAATATTTATGAGTGGATTTAGTCATGTTACTTGACGAAGAGTTCATGGATGGTGAGGTTTCTGAAAACAAAATTATATACTCGAATCGAATTCTAGTATATCAAATATATCGTTTGTTGGATTTTAACCAGAATGATGTGTGCATTAGTACTTTCTTCAATGTCGACATTATGGCTATGCGTGGTCGTTTTGGTATACACGCTTGAGTGGGTATGTACAAGCTTGTCCAAGCGTACAACGTTAAAGATTGCAAACAATCTAGGTTTGCCCAAAATTTAACCCAAGAACACATTATTATGTGAGTATTCATCATGCCTGTTGAACATTAGCAATTGGAATGAAATCACGTATATAAAGTACTCAATGATGATGGTGATTATCGTAGATACCGCTGCAATTATTGCAGTTTATAGCTGCTAATATCCATTCACCTTACACAAGGTCCAGGGTTTTCTATGTACGTGTACCAGACTTTGGCAATCGTGATTAAGCATTAATATTCATGTATGATATATGACAATAATTATGGAAAATAATTTCACAAGGGATGATGTTACAGTGCAAGTCTGTCTTAACAAGCCTGTTGTTTAAATACATGTATACAATCTGTAGATATTTGAAGGTTCATCATCTTGCTTTCAAGGAAGACTGAGTGATAATCTGTTATTTACCCATTACAGCCATATTGGATTCTAAACTTGCTTATTGTGATTTCATCTTGGCCTCCATTTCACAAATTTGCATGGTGATTCTTTTTTTCTTCTTCTTCTTGATTTTAACTAAGAGCGGGTTAAATATTTCTTGAACAAAGTAACAGTAAAAGTTTAAACTTTTAATTTCGAGGTGCATACCACGTTAATGCTACAAAATGTCTATAAAATTACAAATGAAATGAAAACTGGATAAGGATGATATCATGACCCCATTGACCTGATATTGATCGAATTGATAGAAAAGTAATAAGCACATGTATATCACTTACATAGTACAACTCCAAACCATCGACCGTGCGTTCTGAACGGTGCATGATCATAATCAGATGTGCAAATCACCAATGCACATGAATTGAAATAGCTATCTTTGTTACCGTAACGCAAAAATAAGTAAGTGGTATCAATATTCCAGTTCATCTTTTTCATTATGTTTTTATATATGCTAGAAAGTTTTATTCGGAGTCCCCGATATTCGCACATGTTCTTGTAAATTCCAAGTTAAATGAATCAGAGACACTTATTACCTGCAGTTATGTACATAACCTACTCAATGACATAATCACATTAACCTTGCTAACCTTTCAACAAAGCAGGTTTCTATCCCCAATTGACTTTTTTTCAAGGGTCAATTGCTTAGAATGAGAACTGGGCGTTTGTAATAAATTCATTAGCTTAGCTTGATTTGAAAACTAGGTTGTTTGAAAGATCTCATTAACTTGGCTTGAAAACAATGCTATTTTGAAAAAGAATCATTACCTTAGTTTGAAAAGTGGACTGTTTGAAAATCAAAAGTTATTGGCCTACTTTGAAATGTAGGTTGATTGAAAAAAATATATTGGTTTAGCTTGAACAATGGATTGTTTTGAAAATATAATTTGCTTTTGTTAAAAAATGCCTTTTTTCTTTAAAATTTTTTAAATTGCTGAGCTTGAAAACTAGACTGTTTTGAAAACAACTAACTGCCTTAGCTAGGTTGTTTAAAAAGGGCACATTGCTTAGCTTGAAAGGTAGCTTGTTGTTTAAGAAAACCCACTTGCATACCATAAAAAGTAGTTTGTTTGAAAAGCGCTCACTGACTCAATTTGAGCACTAGGCTGTTAAACAAACTCACAGCCTTAGCTTGAATGGAAGGTTGTTTGAAAAACGTCACGTTGGAAACTAGGTTGCTTGAAAACAACTCACCTGATGTATGTGTCCGATGTTTCTACTTTATTCTCAATCATCTCATGGGAATCATTGACACTAATTTGTATTTAGTGTAACGGACTCAACGATGAAACATCACCTTGTCCAATTCTTTCTTAGTTATCAGGGCTTGTAAATCTACACAAGTCCTGCGATAAGGCCGGCGAAATCTACATTACGTTCAGAAGCGACAACTGTTTGATGTGGAATGAATGACTAAGGATTCCCTCATTAGTTGAAAATTGGAGATGCTTGACATTGTAGGATGAACTACCTAAGGTTTTTCTCATCAGTTAACCTTTAGTATATTGCTAAAAGGAGAAAAGCTGCGTTCACAGTTTTGGGTTAATACTTTACTTATGGTACTTGTATTCCCCCCAAATGAAGTATACTTAATCATCACTACAAATGCCAAACACAGCTCTAGTATGTTATATACGATGCAAAGACATGATTTAGTATAGGCATTTTAAACAGCATGAGTCGAGGTACCTCCTACTATGCCTTGAACTCTGCTAACAACGCCAGAAGACAAGTTTCAATATCATCGAAGGAATGTTTCAACATTGTTTAGTATTATTACACTAGATCAATGTAATCGTAGATCTTTAGTTTAGGGTATATGGTGTAAGTTTTTGTTTTATGTAAAAGGAAACACCCGAGTAATATCACCCCCACCCCCGTTTCACGTTAACTTAGAGTAGAATATCAGTCAGGGGAATACTGCGTGTAGCCTTTAAAATTGAGTCTGGATTTAGATATTTTGGGGTTTAAGTCAAAATATCATGGTCATGAATGCATGAGTAAAGATTTTCCTCCAGTAAATGCGAAGCACGTGGAATCCTTACCAATACTGTCTGATCTTATGAGTGGAAACGTCACTCTATCTTATCATGTCTCACTGAAACGACAGTGCATTGTACACAGTCGAGTAGAGATCCCTCATGCATGCATGTATGCATATCAGATCTCACTAACATTATAGTATACGTAAGTTTGTGGCGACTGAAACATGGACATTTTTGTTAGAATTTTTGTTTACATCGAGACGGGCAATGAAGGGGGGGGGAGGGGTTGACAAGAAGTCCCGACGTACACAGGGAAAGGATAAAGCCTCAGTGATACAACGTTTGACAGGTTTTGGATAGTACGGGGTTCGTTCCTTAATAGCTATGAAATAAATCCTTTACAACACGATAATCTTATTTGTGACATATCTCACGTGATGGTATATCACAATCCCAAATTTTGAGAAAAGTAGAAAAAAATGACAAGTAAGTGACGAAGGTTGGATTAAAGTAATTAAATAAATGAATGGATGATGAATTAAAATTAATTCGCAGGGTATAATATTCGAAGCGAAAAGGCGTTGTCATGTCGTTTTCACGTTTTAATGACTTAAGGGATTGAACACAATTACATGGATGAGGGGGGGGGGTGTTTTCTTATGGAAAAGATTGACCCCAAAGACCTTGCACAAAAAAATGATTGAGCGCACCTCCCCCGGTCATTGGAATATCTGTAATCAAAAATATCACTGCTCAGAAAATAGTGACCCCAACCCCACCCCAAACATTTAGTTGAAAAACTCCCGCAACACATGTCCCCTCTCCCTGTAATTTATGTCCAGTCCCTTAGTATATTTAGGGGATGATGAAATCAATACATTTTGCACAACATATCTCGTGCTCATACCCTCTTAACATTGGACAAAATAATCCAATAGCTTAATATTAGTATTCGGTGTATTTCATCATATTGTTAATGATCACGATTTCAAGTCTCTGTTTGGACCAACATGTACAGATCCGTGCTCTTTATAGATGAACAGTTTCATCTCGGGAAATATTGTAAACACAAGGGAGTAAAATACACTTTACTTATCTTTGTCTGAAAACCCCTTTCATTCGAGTCACGGTATAGCGTCACTGCAATGTGCAATTCGGAAAACTTTAGGCTTTAAGTTTCCTTAGGGATTAACATTCCGTATATTTACCATGCGATTCTCGGTACTTAACGGTCTCTTTGGACTGCATCGGAATCATCCTACACCCCTTTGTAATACACATCTTCTAAGCCGACATAAAGCAGGTGTTCTAATAATACGCATAACACATATTTGTACGTAACATGGATAAATAGATAGATAGCTCGATGGATGGATGTACCAATGGATGGATGGATGGATGGATGGATGGATGGATAGATAGGTAGATAGATAGATATATAGATAAATAGATAGATAGATAGATAGATAGATAGATAGATAGATAGATAGATAGATAGATAGATACCTACACTACATGCACACATACATACATACATACATACATACATACATACATACATACATACATACATACATACATACATACATACATACATACATATTACATACACACACACACACACACACACATACATACATACATACATACATACATACATAC
This sequence comes from Glandiceps talaboti, assembly GCF_964340395.1. NCBI lineage: Eukaryota > Metazoa > Hemichordata > Enteropneusta > Spengelidae > Glandiceps > Glandiceps talaboti. Next base: position 16,278,729 of record NC_135552.1, read on the forward strand.
ATACATACATACATACATACATACATACATACATACATACATACATACATACATACATACAGGGATTCAGGCAGAATAACACACAGTATTGCAAAATCATGATGTTATTTTAAACTGTCTGGAGAGGGGAAAATTGTTTTACAGTTCGTGTCCAAACTGCTGGTCAAGCAAGACACTGCTGGTGAAATATGCCGTGTGCATGGTTACCTGATTTCAATACAATGGATGCAGTTTAAGCATCTAAGTGCAACGAACGTTTTCTATTTTTCCTTAGTCTACAGTTTGTTTTTCAACACATTGTACACAGTAACTGTACACTTTAAGGATAGACAAGGAAGTGGGTGCATGGACAGTTCATTATTGATGGTATCTTATAATTGATCAGTCTCCTCATGGAGCAAAACTTTAATCAAGTTAGAGTTCGGAGACAGTCGCTTGTCTAGATATTATCTCCGACTCAATGGTTCATTTGATAAAAGTCTGTCAGTTCTAACTATCGTCGAAGCGTTAATGAACATCACTTTCAGATAGGTAATTACACCAAGGGTAATCCGTCAAAACGGTTGGGACACGTTTGTTATGTTCTTGAGTAATTTTAAACAGGGTAACTGTCTTTTACTAATTAAAAGTAAACTAAGGAAATTATTTACTCCATTTTTACCTCCTGTAAGGGTACGGGAGGTATTAAAAGGGGAATGTCTGTCTGTCTGTGTGTCTATCTGTCTGTGTGTCTGTGTCATCATTTTCTAAAAATCGGCTGGCTCAATTGTAATGAAATTTGGGATATATAATCTTGCTAGACCTGATTAGGTTTTGAGCCAAATCTGTTAATGTTTAATTAGAGAAATTTGCATATTAATGAAATCAATAATTACACAATATCGTAAGACTGCATACTTTAATTTCAATATAATTTAGTATATTCGTTAAACATAACAACATACATTTGTCATATAAAATTCGTTGATGTATCTTACAGCGTTAATGAATAATTTGCATAATTAACTATTTTTGGTAATTAGGCTATATCTTAAGAATACATACTTCAAATTCAACATAATTTAGTACATACGTTAACCATAAGAAAACACATATGTCCTATCAAGTTTGTTGATGCACCGTACAGTGTTAATGAATAATTTGCATAATTAAGGTTGTTGCACAGGCTATTTTTCATCCCCATTCTTTACTTAGTAAAAATGTCATAACTTTGTTAAAAATGAAGGTATTGACTCCATATTTTCACAGTTTGTTCTTTATATATTCAACATATCAGCAAAAACATTAAAATATTGTTTGTTTATGTTATGATGAAATTTGATACGTGTGTATATTAATATGTCATATTTTTCATATTTTTCAATTTTTACAAGGCAATTGTTGGGTTTTTTTTCGGGTTTTTTTCACCGCTGTCATCATAAATACAAATGTCAAATTCGTATGGTACAACTTTGGTTGCTATTATCTGTCAAAATTGCATTTTTTGTAAACATGTATCCCATTTACAATGAAGCAGTGTTCCCTGGTCATTCAACTGTTGGGAAAATTCCAACCATACGTTTGTTGTCCTTGACCTAATTTATTTGATAATCGAAACCCGGATTCCCTAGCTTGTATAATAAGCAAATTAAATGATTAAGAAAATGAGCTCAAAACAGTGAAAAACAGAAGAAATGCTGTTTTTCAGCATTTCACGAACCCTCTGCGCCGTATGTAGGAGCGCTAGTTGAAAGCATAGCTGTGAATTAGTTTCTTTGGACCCTCTAGTATGTATGGTAATCGTCATATGGTTCATATCCACCTTTAGACTACTGTAGAGACGCTCTATACAAGTAATATGTGTCGTACCGTAAAGCTTACTTATTATTACAAAGCTAGGGAGACAACAACAAACCATGCGTTGCGCAACGCTATGCTCTGTGTGAAGCCTCGGTTGCTCAGCTGATCAGCCATCGCCGCATATCGCCTGAAATACGGCTAATTTGAAGTTGCCGAAACCAAAAATAGGAAAAAGAAAGGCCAAGCTTCGTTACAATGCCTTGTCAGACGCTGGTATAAAGGCCAGGGAAGAGTACATGGAGTCGCAAGACAGAGTTACGGCGACTGGGTTAGAGCGAGGCCTCGTGGTTAGACATTGTCCAGTAACCCACACAGCGCAGCCAGCCGACTACGTGTCTACGGTCTCCGGTCTACAAGTGTGGGGACTGCGACGCCGACAGACGGTTTATACAAGAAATAGAAGCAACAGCGGGTACAAAACCATTCAACGAAGATACCCCTACGTACTACAGAGAAAACGCAACTTTCATTTGACTAGACCTGTCATTCTAATATTCAATCGTCCTGCAATGTGTCAACTGTTGCGGCAGTAGTGTCGAATTTTCTCGTGGATCGTCCACAAAATGAAAGCGTGTATGGCAAGTCAGAAATTGTACTTCTGTGAATGTTTCAATGTATGGAAATATTTATGTCTACAGTAGATTTTCCGTACAGACTCATGTCATGTATCAGTTATTATTAGATGTCCATTTATATTTTTTGTAAAATCAACACTAGAAGAAGCCATATCCAGAATAATTATGTACAATATAGTCAATAATAAATTTCAGTAAATTTTATAACACTCTTGGTCTTCTCCCAGTCATTGAGCAAGCAAGCGAATGAGATCACGAGTAAGTTTACTGTAGTGTTGAAAAAGTATGCTGCACCAATAATGTATGGAATTCAAAATGAAATAACAAACATGACATTTCTACTGCAACAGAGTAGAAAGCACATAACTGAATGCAACATGGGATGGGATCCAAATATTTTATCAACTCAATTGTCTGGTTGTATTATACATGATCGATGATTTATTAACAAAAGTCAAAACTATCTTATAAATACACAAAATATTTTATTTATGAAATGATAAGTCCCTGTGAAAACACAGTAATTCAGATAAGTTGGGAATCGTTTACTCGTGTATCGGACGGCATCAGTATCTAGCTAGCTACTCAATGCACTGTCCGCACCCGTCGACCTTTTGTACCTCTTCTTGTCTTAGCCTGTCTATTTCATTTCGGATTGATCCTGTCAAAAAAAGAAAAGAATAATGTTTAGGCCACTTTCTCATCCATGCATGAAATCAGTAAGTTACTCAGCATAGGTGCCGGTGAAGTGCACTATCAGGGAAAATTGCACCGACTATCTACGTAGTACTAGTACTGGGCGACAATACGTGACGTCAATGACGGTGATACACATGTACGCATGGATAGCATAGGAAAGTTAGAAACACATCTAAATCAAAGGTTGAACGTTATATTTATTTACTCACCCTCCGTCTGAGATTTTGAGGTGAAATTGGCAGCAGGCGTCTGAATACTAGTTCATGCTGACGGCATCTGAGCCTTCTACAAAATGCCGCCATTGCGTGATGTGGGCCTTGGATACAGAGAGTCATCGTTGAGGGCGCATCAGACTCCCCAGCAAAATACAAACATGTGAATTCCAGTCACAGTTTGAGGTCGATTTACCTGTACATTTCCTGTTTGCCCCTTGCTAATTCTTATTCAAATGTGTATAAATACATTTATTGAATTGAATTTACATATTTTTATTGAGAATTTTAACTGACGTCCTAGCCTGTGCAACTCCCTTAATGATTTTCGGTAATTAGGCTATATCTTAAGAATACATACTTCAATTCCAATATAATTCAGTACACATGTTAGCCATAACAATCGCATATGTTTTGTAAAGCTTTTTGGTGTACCTTACAGTGTTTATGAATAATTTGCATAATTAATGATTTTCGGTAATTAGGCTATATCTTAAGACTGCATTAATGCAGTATCATACACTCTTACATACATTGACCTAAGAAAGCACGCTTGTCCAAAAAACAAAGCCTGTTACCATAGTTTTTTTAGTTTAATGAGTTATTTGCATAATTAGTGATTCCCTTACGGGAGGCATTCAGTTTAAATCTGGTCTTAGTACATGCACAACTCAGAAGATTGAACACAATTCTATCAAACCTCTACCAATTTCACAATTACATTTATAACGGAATGAATTCCTTCATTAAATGACACAGGGGTTTTCATAATCAATCTCTTCCTAATAAAAGTAGTCTTTGTGTGCTGTCCAATAATCCCAGCGTTTTTCATAACACTTCAAAAAGAAAACATCATGTCTCCACGGGAACAAATAACGGATTGCTACGTCAGGGATAATAGCCCGGTGTGTAGTTTGACGTGATAACCGATATTTAATTGCCATTGATTTCCACATGACAAGTACTCATATATTGCTAAGGACTCTGAGTAACTTGTTACATACAGAGAACAAGTCTACGGTAATACGATATCTATGTTATTAATGGTATGGATCTATTGCTGTTTTGACCTTGTTTAACTTCACTTGTAAGAGCGACAGGCTGTATTTTCTTTCGTCCCTAATGGGTAGTAAGTTACTTTTTGTTATTTGCAATATATGTCACTTATTGTAATCTTGACAAACGCCGCCGCCACCGCCGCTATTGCACCTCACCAACCAACCAACCAACCAACTAACCAACCAACCAGCCAACCAACCACCTATCATTAACATGTCGCAAATTGTCATTTTACTAATGAACATATTACAAATCAACAGACTGCAAATTTACATACTGCCAATTTACATACTACGAATTTACATACTGCTGATCAATAGCCTACAAATTTATATACTCCAAATTTGCATACTACACATCTACATAATAAACATGAACAGACTACAAATCTACACACTACAAATTAATATACATTGAAAATAATGTAGAAATATATATACTACAAATTTACATACTACACATCTACATAATAAACGTGAACAGACTACAAATCTACACTACAAATTTACATACTTTGAAAATTATATAGAAATATACATACTACAAATTTACATACGACAAATTTACATACTAAAATTCAACGGATCACAATTTTAATCAATAGAAATTAACATAAATTATTGCAAATTCACATACTTCGGTCGAGGATCGTAGTCTCAGATTAAGATTTAGTATGTGTTTGATAAATTAGTATGACATAAGCAACAAAGAAAAATGCCTATTCCAAAATCGATTAAATGTCCTTTATAAATGATTAGCTTGGCCTTCAAATATAAGTTATTTTATTGGCGCTAAAATAGATCACTATATTAAATTCAATCATTCTTTTCATATGCTGACGTAGGTCATTATGCAAATAGTTGTATAAAATGAAAGGCCGAAATGAAAAAATAAGTGCTTCCGATAAACCCGACCGACCCTAGTTCATGCCACCGACCTTTATCATGTTTCTTGCTTTCGTTACGTTTTCTAAAATCACTTTCCAGAGAGAAAATATGTCATTTCAGCCTATAACAGCAGTCTGCTGTTTTTTTAAAATTATGTTTGTCTACTTCTGAATCACATAAATTCAATGGCTTCATTTACTTCTATTATACCTCATCAACTGTTACGGAAGTATTTCGATCAACGAGTATCTTGCCTTTGGCTCGAAGTAATTAAAACAAATAAAATGTTATATAAAAAATAAAACCCCGACCTAAATATTTTCTGGTCAAATTATCGGAAACAAATATTTTTTTATGTTTGCCTAAGTAGAAAACACGTCATCAGACACTAGCTTTCAAGTATCAAATTGATCATCTTAAGACTTGGGTCATTTCTTCAATGTATCATCTTTATTTTTCATTCTGTCTGTAGACATTCAATGAAACCATAATTCATTTTTTACAAAACATTAAGATATATCCTACCATGAACCAGATAAATATTTTGCAATAATATTTTCAATCTTTCTTGAAAAAAAAAAGATAAATTACAATTTGAGCAGTTTGAATTGAAGACACCCATGATTATCACTCTATGAAAATAAATGTTACATTATTTATGAATTTGTCAGCAGGTTATCAATCATTTTATGAGAAATTGAAGAAATATGATTTATTGTATACGTTTTACTGGATAGAGAAAAAGCGACTGACATACTCGTAAGTGTGCATTGGGAAATTACAAACATCAGGCAAGGCTTACTAATTAAGTACATGCATACTAGTATCTTGTCGTGATCGTAAAATTGACGCTAACCACCGACCAAAGTTATTAGTATTCCGAACACGGCATAGAATCCGTAAAAAATTATGGTAAGGAAGCACTTTTACTTTTAGGAGGCACCAATAATGTTTCATACATGTACCTTCCCCATTTGCATCATGCTTTCACCAATGTTCACCTAATGTATGTTCTTTGACAACGCGCGGTTAAAACGTTTTCTATCGCACGAAAGGTAAAAGCGTGGGCAGTCATTTCAGTGAAACCATGAAAGGTAAACCTTCACGACATCCTGAATCGGAAATACCCTAATTGGTACAATTAAATAATTTCGTTAAAATCCAGATTTTTCCTTGAGAAACTAGACTTTGAGAGCACGTTCAGTTCTCATCCCAGGGTTAATAAGAAGTTTATGTGTCTCAAGCAACCTGATGCTAAGTGATTATGACAAGTGACGCAGAATATAGGTTTTCCTGTCAGTTTATGGCTGCGTGTCTAATGCTTCTAATTTCTTGTCATTTATATTTTACAAATACTGTATGTATTGAGTGTGATGACTTCGCAAAGAACGTACGTTATGAATGTCATTGTGTACTAGAGGAGAGAGGTCATAACTTTAATTTGAAAGCAGAAGGAATGCTGATATATAATGACGTAGTACTTATATATGATTTGGAAACCTTTTCTCTACAGCACACGTTTTAAGTTTTATTTATCGAGAAAACAAATAGGTTGTAAGGTTGACTTATGTGTAAAATCATGGTTCCGATATTGCCCAATTACAAGGACTTGGAGCAATGCCGGCCATCGTGACGCTACAAATACTCTACCAGGAAAACCACAACTCTCAGTTTGAAAACACTGTTATGAAAGTTAGTCATGAAATCAATATATATCAATTGCACATGAAAAGAAATGGCATGCATCATCCCCTGGTTTCCTGACAACACTGAAATAAATATTTGGTGTCAGTGGTCAAAATATGACCTGTCTTCCAAATTTGAAATGTGATGTACATTTATGTATCTTTCAAGTGGGCAAATACACTATAATAAGACAAGAAACACAGTCTGGTATGCTTAATGTTTGGTCCATGCAGCTGAAAAAACTGGGAGGGAGAATTGTTCGTTCAAACATCCGAGTTGAAAACGTACAAATCAAAAGGAATGATATGAATGATATGCAAGAAGCAATATATATCTTGCCATACAATGAACTGGTATGTATGTATGTATGTATGTATGTATGTATGTATGTATGTATGTATGTATGTATGTATGTATGTATGTATGTATGTATGTATGTATGCATGTATGCATGTATGCATGTATGTATGCATGTATGTTTATATATATATATATATATATATATATATATATATATATATATATATATATATATATATACATATATATATATATATACCAATTTAGTTGTCTGAAAATCGCTGGAAGCGTGAAACTCTGAGTAACGACTTATTACATCCTTATTCTTTGGATTTAAGTCTATAATGCTCTGCTACTAATATTTGCATCGAGCACTGTCCTCTCGAGTGAGACGCTTACACGCATATACATGTAACAGTCCTGATCAATAAATGCAATCCGACGTTTCGAATCAATATTCTTTATCATAGGATATCAAGGCAAGATATATAGTAGGTCACCACCTGACTGTATATTATAATATTATTGTATATCATATCTAACTCTTATGGATTATAGAACGACATACCGCAAATTATCTTAAATCGCTAAATTACGCACGGAAAGATCAAAAAGTCACGTCCAGCAAAAAGAACCCTAAGGAACACGCCTGAATGATAGAATAAGCGTAGTTAGATATTAGGGAAAGATGTAAATAATCTATAAGTTCCATGGGGTTCCAGCGTTCCCGGATGGAAAATCATTTCTCCTCCTTCAACCTCAATCGATCCTCATCCGATTCACCAGAAACCCTGAAATAGACATATCTGATACACTATGATCGTTCCTAATAAAATGCACAGATACAGGATAGTTACGATTCCTTTGTCTGGTAAGATGAAACGATCACCAAGACGACGTACAGTCGAACCTATATACAAAAACAAAACACATTTGTGGCATGTAATGCAATATACTACGTTAGTACTGATACAAGTAAATCAACTGGTAACAGCCACAATAGGGCCAAAACATGATTAGACATACGTACCACATCGAGTACGGTCGCGCGCATGGAAATGAACCAGCATTAATTTCCATGTCGTTCTGTATGGATCACCATATCTCTAAGATTGATATCACGACGCCAATTTGTTAAAGGTTCTTCGGATAATGAATCAATAATGAATTGGTTACCCTATTAGAACGTAAGACATTAAAATGTACGTGCAAAATTCAGCAGACCTTTCACTTAAATTCAAATCACTACTACAAATACGATGACGTAAATGTATATATTCCTACGTGCAAGGACACCCCCCCACACACACACATATACATACATACACACACGCACGCACGCACGCACGCACGCACGAACACACACACATACACATACACACACACGTTAATACTTAAAGGGCATACTGAAAATAACAATTCGGGTTGAGAATGGACAAAAAGCCCTTAAGTAGTTGACACGTGAGAACTTCTTTGCCATGATTAATGAAGAGAAACAGTATAATTGAACAATCACGTTTTCTACTTACATTGCTGAAAATATCATTTTCCTTGGTGACACAAAGTAATCTGTCTTTAGATCTCTGTTTGATGTTTAGCAAAGCCAAGCGTGTAAGTCAGGACGACAACGTGTTCAACACACAAAATATTAGATTGAAACCATGGTTACGGTAATCCACAACCTTGATCATGTGGATTGATTGCTGATTACGATGCGATCATTGTTGAGCAACATATTATCATGCTATACGAGACGTGTATGTAGGGCAATGAAGCTAAAATAAACTGGGTTGAGTTGGATGGGGTTCTTTGCAATTGAATGAACTTTAATTATTTTCCGTCAACAAACCAATCTTCAGGAACTGAACAAACTTGAATGGTTACATCTAATGATTGTAACTTATTCTATCGTCTTGTCTCTACCAATTCTCTTTACAAGTATGATCTCAAAATCCTGATCATGCATTCACAGAACAATTAAAAAGTTAGGGCAAGGGTTAGCGAACAAGGTAACATTTTCTTCAAAGACATTCTGCATTGTGTGATAAAGAAAACACCACACATCATCAGTTATTGTACCAACCTTTGACCCGATTTAGAGTTGTTGCAACCCTAGTATACAAGTGTTTATGATTTGTAGTTCTAGAGATCTTTTGTTGGAAATCAAATATTGTGGTGTGTTGATCCCTATTGGAACAATTGATTATCATTGTGTGTTTCAACATGGAGGAGAAAATCGTAGTTTTTTGCCATGAAGTTTGTTGTTTTATGTTATCAGTGAATTTTCAATAAACGGCCCTTTAATTTTATGTGGCCACAACTACCTTAAAAAGTCCCCGTTACCTCTTTTGAGTTTGTAAAATTAGGAATTTGCCGAAGTTGTATGAAAAACAAATGTCATTCTTGACTCATTTTAATGCTAACCCCAAAGTCCTAAAAAAAACTTTTATCTGGAAAAGAAGAAATACAAAATATTTGAATCATCATGGGGAGTAACCACTTTTCAATATCGAGTCCTTTCCCCAAAAACAGCTGACGCACGATACCACGTGCACTTTGAAAATGAAGCGATGTTGAGTTAACTTTAAAAACTGTATACCTACACAAATTGTATAGATAAATTGTATTTGTTATGATATTGTGGAATGTAACACATTAGAAAAAAAAATTGTAATGCTTTTATACATCCAATACAATTCTCAAAATACAACATACAATCATTCTGAAAACATTATTTGATTGAACTCGCATCAAGTGTCCAATTCAGCATGCTTTGGAAATAACAAATCTATTAGAAAGACGAGCTTGGCGGCTGTGAGCAGAAATTACGTCTGTTCCTGTTAGAAGGCTACTCGCGTCATATACATTCGATGAAGTTTGCTTGACTGAATGTAATACCCTGCTACTAATATATAACATACATTCAAACGACGTCGTTAAGATTGTACGACAGGCTGTAATTTTCGCCCAGTAATCATATCCCTCATGAGCTCAATTGCAGGATGTTTATCGACATGAAACACAATATACCGTTAATAGTGCGTACCTCTACAAACTTGAAAACTAGAACCCAAAATGGGGTATGTTGTATGCCTATAAAATAAGCTGTATGAAAAAAATAATGTCAACTATGACTAATAAACGTTACCGAACTAAGTGCAATTTCCATATCAAAGATGTTTAACAATATTTAATTAAAGTGAGTAATTTCCTGATGACACGTCGTTTTGAAAAAAAATCGTTTTCGGATGTTAAGATACAAGAAATTTTACACGTGATTCATATTGATTTAATTGACATACAATTCAAACTCTCGGGTTAAGTGGGTGTTAGACTATTTCCTTTTCTTACTTTAAAAATCTGCTTTAAAAATTATTTTGTTGGAATGTCGATATACAATAATAATTACATGAGGTTTACATAGATTTCTCTGTCGTTACATGTATTATTGAAAAAATCTAGTGCTAGAATATTCCTTGTGAGCATGAGTATGAGTGACAAGGGCTTCAGGTTTGTCCACTGTACATTGATGTATCTCTCATTTCAACGCTATTTTCGTTTTCTCCCAAGGGCAATGCTAAACAGACGTTAACATGAGACGTTTTTTCCACTATTCCTGAATAACCTGTTGACATTTCTCTCCCAATTAGCCTTGTAATTTGTCATGGTGTTAGGTATCGCGATGATTTGCTGACATCTTCATGTATATGTTCTTTGTATGCCCACTGGAGCTAATTATGTTATTTTGAAAACGTTTACACAATCGTCATGTTTTGCTAAATAATAATTGTTTACGTATCTTATGATTCAAGGATTACATAAAATGTTATAAAGTACACACAACGTTGTACAGGTAAAGAAACACTTTCTATATAGGAAGATTAAAGATCTAAAAAACGCTGTTTGTAATCGGGAAAATTGCTCCATGTTCTAGAGTATGGACTTATGATTGGTTGAAATACCCAACTAGTGACTAAAATAATAGCCTTCATAATAATTGAACTTTTCTCTTACAAAACTATCACACGTTATTTTATTTTGATATAGTCTTTTTCAACTGGTAAAGTAGAGTGATATAATTATATTGAATACTGATATGATAATCAATCAATCAACCAACCAACCAACCAACCATCAATCGGCGATTGATTGATTGAGTGAGTGAGCGATTGATTGATTGATTGATTGATTGATTGATTGATTGATTGATTGATTGATTGATTGATTGATTGATTGAGTGAGTGAGTGAGTGAGTGAGTGAGTGAGTGAGTGAGTGAGTGAGTGAGTGAGTGAGTGAGTGAGTGAGTGAGTGAGTGAGTGAGCGAGCGAGCGAGCGATTGAGTGAGTGAGTGAGTGAGTGAGTGAGTGAGTGAGTGAGTGAGTGAGCTAGCGAGTGAGTGAGTGAGTGAGTGAGTGAGTGGGTGGGTGGATGGGTGGGTGGGAGAAAGGGTGGGTGGGTGGGTGGATGGGTGGATGGGTGAGTGAGTGAGTGAGTGAGTGAGTGAGTGAGTGCGTGAGTGAGTCAGTCAGTCAGTCAGTCAGTCAGTCAGTCAGTCAGTCAGTCAGTCAGTCAGTCAGTCAGTCAGGTCAGTCAGTGCAGTCAGTCAGTCAGTCAGTCTGTCAGTCAGTCAGTCAGTCAATTTAGTCTCAATATCCATACCAACACGTGACGGTCATGTGATTGATCACCATGGGTTACTGCGTACATGTACAGTACTGTAACCGAACATTCAATAGATACATGTCGTATGTTATGTCAATTAATCGATCAAATTGACAAAATCTCTAGTGATTAAAAGGACTTTCGATCACTTATTCTACTACCACGCAAATATGACAAAAATATGTCTTCTCTTTGTTCAAATAGACACAAATTCAAAACAGACCTAGGTCTTAACGTATTCAGTGTAAGAGTAAAAGTCTTTATTTGTTCTAAAGTTATACAAATGTGTATCTTACATCAACTGGAACTGTTATCACGATCCGTATAGTGTGATTGCAATTATCGGGACTTGATGTAGTGCACACTTCATATTGACAAAGTACATGTATATTATGGTGATGTTAATGGACAGAAGATGATTCATATACCGGTGTCATTCTATCATAGTGATTGCCTGCGCGCCTCCATGGTATTGTATCGTTATTCATAATAAACCAACGCTTTTACGACACACGTCACTGAAATTCGCGGACATTTGAATCCCACTGCAAAATTTACATAACTTGAGGTTTTGTCTATAAATTGGAATCCTCTTTCGTTTTGTGACGTTTTATGAATAATACGTCCTCTAAGACTTAAGATTAAGTAATGTTCTGCTTGATCGGAACTAAGTAATCCTTTGATGAATTGTGCATTATTATATATTTAAGCCAGTTGCATTTAAACATTAAATAAGCATATCTATTCCTAAATGTTCTTTACATCGTTCATTGTATGTAGAATTTAGATTTTGCATTGCCCACGTCGCCCTGACAACCACACCTAGTTATGCAAATTTTGTTCACGTGATCTTTTGCATACGGTACACGATCACCTATCAAACACAATCATACTATTGATGAATATTTCCAATGTACAGGTTAGAAGTATTTGTGTTCCCGTTAGATGTGAACAGGGTCTGTCTTCAAGGCTGACTGTATTTTACCACTTGCTTGTCTCCCTAGAAATCAAGTTGTTGAAAGACGGAAAGAGAAGACTGGGAGAAAAATGTCTACAACCACTGCCGTCGCTTCTCAAATGCCTATAGCAGCCGAAAGTTCTCTGGACAGCGATTACAACGAGTCGTATTATGATGGAGAATTGCCACTTCTACCAGAAGTATGGCTCATACCTCTGGCCTTCGGTGTCATATGTCTGATCGGCATTATAGGGAATGGCTTGGTTATCTATGTGATTCTCAAGAACAAACAGATGCGTACCGTGACCAATTACTACATTTTGAACCTGGCAATTACCGATTTTGCTTTTCTGTCGTGTGCCGTACCTTTCACTTCTACAAACCATGTATCCGAATGGGTCTTTGGCGACTTCATGTGTAAATTCACATTCTATCTAATTCATGTAAGTATCGTCTCTTATTCGTTGTTTGACATTCATTAACAACAGTTTGTTTTTTTATTCCATAGCACACAGACTTCTCGTCATAGATCTGTTAGGATAAGTATAAAACATTTGCGACACAACATACACAGTTGAATGGCACCTTCACAATCTTTATGTTACCGAGTTAATTGAAAAGGAAATAAGCAAAAGTCACTGTCTTAACTAATCTAGTTTAAGAATCAGATACTGGGATTTGGTGTACATGTTTTCTTCCTGATCAGTAGAGCTTGGGGAGTTACGTGGATGTACGCCACTACTCCAGACAATTATCGTTTAAAGTTACGGCAAAAGATAACATCAAATTCATGACTCACAGAAAATCACCGTCAGAATCTTAATGCAAACACATTAGCCTTGCAGTAATTGAAATAAACAGATCAAGAGACCCATCGCACTATTACAAATCCGTACAGGAAAAAGGGGACATCAAACATCGCAGCAACGTATGTATCGTATCAGTTTCTGTGACATCACTTCAGAGAAGAAAATACTCCAGTAAATGTCTATTCTTATGAGATACGTCTCTGTTACAACTTTTTATTGGATACGACACTTTGACATTTATGAAGATATTCATAAAAACTAGACTCTAGAATAATTGCGGCAATTCCGGAAGACTGTAGAATCATCGTTAGGATTGACATTTCTTTCAAATTTTCTTTTTTTTCAATTATCGATACAATTAGCAGAAGAAGTAGAACTAAGGTAACATGATGCATCGACGTATATGTATCAGTTCCCCAGCTATAAAGTACTAGTGCCACGCTAGCAAATATATAGTTTGTTTTTTAAGACAGGGACGAGTACAGTGTTTTGCTATTCAATCTGTGTGACTTCATAGACTAATATTTCGTAAGCAAATTAAACAAACCAAATAAATGAGACTAGTCAAATCATATTGTTGCTTGTAGTAATCAATAACATCTATCAATATCTACATAGATTTTGAATCGAATTATTTGGTTTGGATTGTTTTAAAATGTTACGATATATTTCATCGTCGTGAATTATCTGCTGTTAAATGTTTAGTATACTGTACGGAATACTAGGAATTGAAGTTACTGTGAACTCTACTTAACGAGTTCTGAAATTCAGTTTGCGAGATACTCCTGACCGGACAGAATCATGCTAATCTGTTATGACAAAAGCTATCTACGGGGTTGCACGTGTCGGCAGTTCTGCTATTTGAAGCTCGAGCTGTCCTGCTTTTAAAAGCAATTTTCAAGCTCGACTGTTCAAACACAAGTAGACTTCATGATTGACTTCAACATTTAACAGCAGATAATTCACGACGATGTATCACTATTAGAAATAAAGCCAGACCGTTCGCAATTTGATTCTTAATTTGGTTTGATTGTCTGTTTATTCCTTTCCAACGTTTTGTTATCGTCTGTTCATTGGCTGAGTATTCCACTCCATCTTAACTTGATTAGGGAAACGTAAATTGATTGAAAACCCATGTTTACAATTTGATTAGTCAATACACGAGAATTTCTCTGGATCTATTGTATGCAATAACAACAAAGAGATGTACAATGAGATTTGAAGTAACGCTATACTTGTACTTTATATTATATGATTTATCTTGCAACCAATAATGGAATTATGACAACCGTAAGGATTGTAAATTTATTGGTAACTAATAATGCGATTTTTAAAAATAATTTTTCAACTTTGAGAAAACAACTTATCAGAACATTTAATAACGTATCTGCAGATTCTTTAGATTTCATTTTATAAGTTAGATAGCTGTCGTTGCTATGCGACCAGTAGTTGAGAAATACGAGGGAATTTTATGATGTCCATGATAAGTACTGCAATGTAATATCAATTATCCAGAGATAACGTTATGTTTTTTGTAATTGCACACAATTGCGTCATGCGCACAAGAGGCAGCTGGACACATATATTGCATAGGAAACTTGAAGTACCTTCAGCTGCCTTCCGTCTTTCCTTTGGAACATTAATAGTTCAAGAATAGTTAGTTTTATTCAAAGATCATATTCTGTTCAAGCAAATTGGTATGTCGTAAGTGAACTTGACTGGACCTGGGCTATGTCGTGTCATTCCATCGCCACGAAGGGTTCTTTAAGGAGGCATTGACGAATATACGTAGATGGCGTACTGCTTTTTAACATCTGACTATAAAATGCCATGCTGTCAAATGCACTGCAATACCATCGATACATTTCCTCTGCTGTTTATGTTACCAGTAGAATATTAGAGAAAACATCTTCACATTTGAAGTATCATGTGGAGTTCAGGTAATCATTCTCGTGTTATGTATGGGGGACCATTATTGCTCTAACTTGCATGATGACATTGGCATTGTAGATAAAGACAATACGAATGCTCAGATTGATAATAATGATAACAGTAATGATCATTG
Source organism: Glandiceps talaboti (assembly GCF_964340395.1). Lineage (NCBI taxonomy): Eukaryota > Metazoa > Hemichordata > Enteropneusta > Spengelidae > Glandiceps > Glandiceps talaboti. The sequence goes on from NC_135552.1 coordinate 16,294,481, forward strand.
AAATGGTCAATGCTTATGCCCTGGTGACATCACCATTACGAACCTAAAGTGTTCTTGACAGTGCAATGTGATATAGCTAGGTAAGATACCTCAAGCAAGGATAACTGTGATATTAAAAAAAATACAATCACTTGAACCAGAGAGATAAGCTAAGTCATCCTTTAAGGATAACGTTTTTTTCTCAAATTACTGAATATTAATATAGATGAGATGGAAGGATTCTTCTTAAATCACTAATAATTTGATGAGATGTGATATAAAAAAAAGAGGTGACTCGTGATTGAGGTTAAACGTGTCAGTATATCTATAAATCAAGTGCAAACAAACTTTAATTGTATATCTGATGGCCACTAAAAACACGGTCGAGTATTGCTGACGTCACACAGATTTAGCTTGTCTAGTTAACGTTTCGTCATGTAATAGATGTGCCAGGCGGTCAAACAATGTGAAACTTTTGTTCTACAACAACTTCAGGGTGAACCAATTCAAGCTTGGCTGCAGTTAATCCATAAGCCTTTATAGAACTATAATCTTTTACATAAACATATACGCCACCAGGCTATGTTAAATATCACCTTGAAGCCAAATGTAATCAAAAGTATGTTTTAAAAGCCTTCGAAAAAAATGTGATTAAAATCAAACGGCAACTAAATACAGGAAAATATGGGTTGTATATGTACTTTCCGTTTATGTTTCTAAAGAGAGGAAATGAGTTCTTTAAGGGGCGTAAAAGAAAAATGCCCGAAGCAAAGAACCTCGCGATATAAAATCGAACTCGTAGTGGGATGTACTTACATGAAGATTTGAATTATACAGTAACTATATTGTAACTTAAATTTTCGTAGTTTAAATGACACTGGTTGTGGATCTCAGTATTCTCTGTACCTTACTATTCACATTAACTGTAAAAGTGAGGGACTAGAATCTAGAAACTATGAGCGTGACATTCAAAATTTACAAGAAATGGCAAAAAGATATCTTCTGACGATTTAATTCGAAATTAATGAACAGCTCATAAATCTGAACAGATTTATAGTTTGGACAATACAATATTAGTTACTTTGGAACGATAAATTGGAAACGAATACGATGACGTTTCGATTCGTCTACTACGCAACGGATCTTGATCACGCAATGATTTCATTATTCAGCATTATATCATAGCATTACCAATTCCAGTGAATTTTGTGACGTCATCGCTGTACATTATTACTGATAATGTACTCCGTTATTGGGCATCGCGGCCCCGGAACGAGCATAACAATACAAGTTTATTTGTTCTGTTTCGTCATACGACTAGGTATTTTTTCGAAATGCATGTTGATACTTATGATTGTCATTTCCACTGTTTGAAAATACAACGCATTCATGAAACAAATTTGTGTTCACAGCAGTTCATTGGAGTGTATATGTGTGTACACATACGTGTACGTACGTGTGTCGCTATGATTAGTATTCAGCTTCCGGGCCGAACATGGCAGACGATGTTTAGCGCTGTGTGTATTATACGTTGTTTTGCGTTTCTCGGTCTACAAATTCACTGGAATTGGCAAAACTATAAAATAATAACAATAATGTACGTCCTCCCAGTCCATAATGGACTCAAGCAAACTTTGCACTCCATAATGGGCTCGGCTGTCGCCTCGCCCATTATGTCGTTCAAAGTTTGCTTTCGTCCATTATGGGCTGGGAGGGCGTACATTATTGTTTAATTAATGTTTCTTTCCGAACTGGCGGAATGATATTTCCGTACATTAATGGTAGTTGGTATAATAATCTCTCTTATTTATACTGGATACTAGTTCTTTAAGTATAATTTATAAACACTTGTCTCCCAAGAAGTCCAGTGAGGGCCAAATCATGGGTTCAGTGTTAATGCAAGAGGAAACCAGAATACCCGGGCTGTTCGGTCCAAACTGAACGACACTCTTCTTACTTACAGCGTGATAAATTTTAATCAAACCGTGAATGGTTTCAATTCGAACCCTGGCCGCAGTGGTAAGAGGCAAGTGGTTTAACCACTTGGCCTCCGACAACCCTATCCTTGTATCCTTGTTCATGATGGGTATCCTCTGTCTGATGTAGATAGCTTCCTTTACTTTACGTTTTAACCAGTCCTGGTATGCCTGGACACATTGTGATCGGTCGGTCTCCAACTCCGGTGACCCTATCCCTTTGTATGTGTACTTTGAATTGGTCTGTCCTGATCACATGTGATATAGTAAATTGTGCCACAGCTAGAGTTGTTCGTTCGGTGTTTTGTCCTTAGGGTGCACGAACAATGTACGCAGGGTGTTGCTAGGCTGGTGGTACAAACTTACGTCGTGAGATTTCAAAACTCTGAAATTTACTGACACATTATTTCGCAAGTTCGGAGAGAATTCAAGGCTGAACAATGAAATCATTGCGTGATCAAGGTCCGTAGTTAGACGGATCGAAACATCGCACTCGTTTCCAATTTACCGTTCTAAAGTAACTATACTGCACTGTCCTAGTGATTCTTGGAACGATAAATCCTGACTGACAGTTGTCCGTATGCGTTAAGTCGTAAACAACCCCGTCCAATTTCAACTTGAAGCTTTCTTAATCATCGACGTTATCACTAAACTACTCATCCTGAATCAGCTATTACTCTAGGAGACATTTCCTTCGCTCGTCATACATCTAGCAGAAGCGTAGATGTCAAGAAAACAATGTATTGGTCTACAAAAATAACCTGGAAGAGGTTTCCGTTGTATAAAAATCAACCTGCTGCATAGCACAGTCATGCATGGAATATCAACATGAAACATACTACTAAGAAAGGAAGTGTGGACAACTTGTACAATGTGACGACATAATGATATCCTCTTGGGAAATAGAACCTAACTCTGTGGTATCTTTCCTCACGTAGTGTACACTCAACTAAAACGATACATATACATCTTTCTCCAAGATTGCATGCACAACCGTTCTTTTTCCCATATGGTCATATAGAAAATATTGATGCTGCATTGCCGTAGTGAAATCAATAATGATCGAACTGTGACAAGTCAGAGGGCATTGCAATAGGTTCAATCTCGCTTGGCCTGAATACATTTTAAGATTTCAAATAGAATGAGGATATCAGTCAAAAAAAACACGGTATACACATTTCCATCAAGCGACTTGAAGGATTAACGACTATATATTCATGGCTTGATATTTAAAAATCTAAAGTTATTTAGGGAATAAGTTGAAAAAATATGACATGCGCAATATGATTTGAATGACTGTTGTCATCTCAGGGTCAATTTACCGTATTTGGCTTTCTTTTCAAAAATGGTTGTTAACGATATTATATGCTACAAAAATAACTTCACCAGCTACCCCCCCCCCCCCGAGTTCGTTCTCAAAAGGAAAATATCTGAACTTTATTGGACCCTCTTTCATTTATCATTCTAGCTATCGAGAACGAGTGACAATTTCAAAGCTCTTGGATTTAGACATAGTGTATCGATCATTGCAGTTTGTTCACACAGCGCTTGAATAACCCCCAAAACAGTAAGACATCCTTCCAAGGTAGATCACACTCAAGTAACATACCGCTGATAATGCAGGCCCGGCGGGATACTTCTTTCTCAAAATCACATATTCACACGATTGTATATGCCCGCAGAAGGAATGAGCCAACATCTGTATAAAAGGCACTCAAAGTATATACTTAATTATCATCTGGTCGTGCTCTTAGAAGTATTTCAAGAGTAGCATAGCCTAAGAGCTGACTGATCGAAACTTATTGGCGTAGTAATGAAATATTTTTTGAAAATATGTGGAGGCTACGAGCAACGTTTTGGTGTTTTATGGACGTGTCGCAGTGACTATTGATAGGCAAGGTAATAAGCCTTAGGGTGCATTTTATTCAGGGATATGATAATTAAATTAGTGGTTTGAGTATAATAAAATATCATATGTTTTAGGTATAATATCAATAAATCATATAACATGCTAGAGACCAAGATTACTTAAATTATAGTTTCTAAAAACTATTATTTCACTTTGGCAGGGCATGGGAGGGTTAGCAGCTGGTGGTGTAACTATTCTACCCACTCCAATTCATACAAACGTATTATCTTAAGAACAAGTTACAAATAAAGTTTACAGGTGATCATACCTCTTCGCAGAACGACATTATAAAGCTGTCCACCCGTAAAAGGCCAACTTTGAAAAAGAATTCAACATTAGGTGTGAAGAAAAAATTGTCTAACGCAGCTATAGAAAAAAGTTGGACCAGAACAGAATACAATATTTGTATGTAATCCTCATGTGACTCCACTGATAAGATAAGAAGTGCGAGAACCTGGGATTGAAGCCCTGGCCTTGAAGATACTATAAAAAACATCAAAGTCTTAATCAACTGCCTCTGTATACGTCATGTAGGCATACACTCTTCTGTCGATTATAAAAGAACTTTTGCACAAAGACCAAACGAATGATCGTATGATTACTTTGTTGACCTGCTATGAGTTTGAATTGAAATCATAATGTATGGCAACTTTAGCAAGGTTATTCTGGATATTTGAAACTAATTCAAATGGAACATCTGATTAGAAAACAGAATAAAGGTCTTGTCGACAGTGTAAGGGATGCTGCACAGAATGATTAGTTAGAAGCAGTATTGCAGTCACAAATGTGAGAATGATAAATACATAAGGGGAGGGGGCACTGATCCTTTCTTAATGCAAAAAGGGCAAGATATATTATATATATATATATATATATATATATATATATATATATATATATATATATATATATATATATATATATATATATATATATATATATATATATATATATATATATATATATAACTCGGTGAGTATCAATCTGCTAAGACAGTGCTCTATACCGCAGTGGCAGAGCGTAATAGTTTTGGTAGTACTGGAACTCTTTCTTGGTTGTAACTCGGAGTTTCACGCATAGTGCGATCGTCAGACAACTCGTTGTCTGACGATCGCACTATGCGTGAAACTCCGAGTTCCATATATATATATATATATATATATATATATATATATATATATATATATATATATATATATATATATATATATATATATATATATATATATATATATATACCGCAGTGGCAGAGCGTAATAGTTTTGGTAGTACTGGAACTCTTTCTTGGTTGTAACTCGGAGTTTCACGCATAGTGCGATCGTCAGACAACTCGTTGTCTGACGATCGCACTATGCGTGAAACTCCGAGTTTTATATATATATATATATATATATATATATATATATATATATATATATATATATATATATATATATAATATGTTATGAATGGTTTGAAATTATTTTATCTGTACTGATAATGTTGATTTCAATTAGTACGGTCAACGGCACGTATGTATTTACAGCAAAATATGCACCATGACCTTTTTTTCTGGATACCTACTTTTTTTAAGTCGAGTGTTCAGAGCCACACTGGATCGAAGGGCCTACTTGAAAACTCTGACAGAATCTCAGAATGTAGACCTGTGTGTTAAAGATTAGCTATGATTCGAATAGCACTCATCCTCGTTCATAATGCATGATATCCGACAAGAGCTTTAACGATGTATAGCATATTTAATAACATTTGACTCATCAGGCAATCAAGTTATGATCTTCCCTCAAGGCGTTCGCCATTCAGACTATTGTAGCCGAGCATCGATAATATCAAAAATGAATCAGTTGCCATAGGTTTTATATTAGCATGCAAATGAGAACTATTCATCATTGGTGTATTGATATCACATAACGATAAAGCATCGACCTTTCAGCTAAAATTGATAACGTCTGACAATACCGAAAATGTTTGAGAGAACAATTAATATTTTGACTCACTGGATATACAACCGGCCGATTCTTTCCCATTTAATTATCAATTGATGTATTTTACAAAAAAGGAAAGCGATGGGCACCGATTCGTACGTGAATATTCTATATTCAAGACAAAAAATGCAAAAGGTACAAAACGCTTGAAACAGATTCCTACAATTGGGTGTAAGGCTTCGTGAACCGAATGATTTCAGCGAGGCGGGAGAATCGTAAATTTACAAAGTGAAGTACTACATTGAGTTTATGATAGAAGATGGTAAACGGCCGGTGGCATAGTGATACCGTTGTTTAACCTTAAACACACAACCAGGGATACATAAATGTTATAGTGGGCAATCTGGAAATGCTGGAAATTCAAGCTGCCATACACAACATTGTCACCTAGGTCTTATTTTCACCATACTTTTCTTTGCCCACGAAATATGTGATGTCTTGTTTTTTTACATACTGTTTTTGAATGCCTATAAATTGCAAACTTATATCAAACAAAACTTTGACAGCGTTCAATGACATGTTGTTTGAGTTATAGAGCTAAACACTACGGAAATAGAACCCAAACCTAATGTACGCAATGTTGTGCCCGGGGCAACTCTATATGCTTACTGTATCCCTGTCATGTTTATTTTACTACAAATCACTTGTTAATCAAATCTACACAAATATATTTTTTTTTTAAAAACACAAAAAAAAAACCGAATTTGTAGCATGGAGAAGGGGGGGGGGGAGAGAACATGAATTTAAAATCATACAACTGCTATAGAGAGTTTACAATTCAAAGTACAGCATACCTACAAGTAGTGAATCGACATATCGTCCGAGATCCACTTATTACCCTTTATAGTGAGTTCCTTTGAAATACAAAAGCAATGTATTGAGACATTCTTCTTGTATACCTTCTCCTAGGTATTTCATTAACGTGTCATACAGGTTCATTTTATCTCACGCAGAGTTGAAATGACGGAATGTATTTCCCCCATTTACAGTAGGACTGCCATTATATGAAATTGAAATTCTGACGCGATGTTCAATTCTAAAACATATGATTAAATCGTCTACAGTTCACTGGCCTTTTTATATCGGTTCTCAATCAAAGCCAGAAGGCAAACACTGGATAGAATAAACGGATTATAATTAATTGTTCAATGTAGACATGTAGGACCAAAACTTTTAGATATAATTAAGAAATGATGCAAATAATAGTTAGTAAATCACCATACTCTGTACTAAAGAACAGGAAACTGACTCTTTAAGAGAAAATACACATGAAACTCTTCAGATCGCAATTATTATGTATGATTGATGGGTGCTGCTTACTACTTACTCGTTGCGACGTTGGTTAATAAGGTAGAATGTGCCTCAGGGACCAATTTCTCTGGAAATCAAAGTTGCCATAGCTTGTCCCTTGTATTGGAAAAATAATTTAAAAGAAAAGTTTGGGTTCATCGTCTTGTTTTCAAAGAAACCGGCAATCTTTCCTTCCAGTACTCTTCGGCAGCCATATTGAATTCCGAAATGGTATAATTTTGATATCATATTTTGACTTCTATTTCAAAAATCTGTGTGGTGACTCGTGTTTTTTTTATTGACTATGACCCCAGAATGGCTTGGAGTTTCCTTGAATCAAGTCAAATACAGTAAAAATCTGAAGGCACTTAATTTTAGTACTACGTTAACTTAAAGCATTGAAATGTGACAATGAGCACTTTCATTATGATAAATGTAACATTTTGAGAAACAATTGCATCATGAAATTCCTCAAACTAAAATATTGAAAAATGACAACTGTACGATGGCAGGCTTATAGTTTCTAACATGAGAAGGTATCAGTGTTCACACCAACATCTGGTCACTCTCAAAAAAAAAATTCTTCAACGTAACCAACCTTTATCATCAATACTATGAACGGACAGTTACATATGCAATGTAGGAATTAACTTTCTCTTCCCAATAAATAGTACAATAAATTTACAAACAAAACCATCTTGAATTTACATCGAATATAAAATTCTCACTTTCCTGTCATGGTACACGCCATGGTAATTCATAATTTTCAGTCTCGGATATCACATGTTGGAATATCTCTGCTATACCGTCCAATCATGCTAACTTTTGGCATAGACGAAAATTAAAACATATTGCACACGAATATCTTTAGTTTCATTTAGGTCATTTGTGTGAATTCTTACCATCGAGGTCTACAATAATTGTATGATTATGTTGCTTTACCTATTATAGTAGCACTTCACAATTTCTACTGAATGTTTTGATTTATAAACAAATTAACACATAATGCAAACATATCTTATTCCCGATCCAGATCGAAAAAGTTGGTCCCTAGCTAAAGACTGGTCCTTTGAATCCTTATTATAAGGATATGACGGCGCTAAGCGACGCCAAACCAACATCATTAAAATTCACTACTATTTTCCAGTCGACAAGTGCCATGTAATCGGTTACAACGTCAATGCATAATACCCCGGAGGTGAACGGATCTCATGATGATGTGATTTCAGCAGCCAGATACAAATGCCAAATTGAATTTCTCAGTTTACATTCCCTAAGCCCTCTGTTATCTCTGAGTCGGTCGGCAGAATTCGCATATAATCGTGTTTAGTGGTTTCAGGACAGTATTAGCCATCTATCGAAGTAACTTTACCGAATTATCAACTGAAAATTGGTTCAAGCATTAAAACACTCAATTTACTCAGTAATTTTAGAACGCTAGTTCAGGAAATTATGGTACTCAATGTTGCATCTATTTATGGCGTGGGCCCCAATTCTTCGTTATGTACATGTATTATGTTCCTTTTTTCCTAAATTGGTACAATTTGTGTTTCCTGTTTAGTCCCGTAACTTCCCTTGGGAAGTTGCCACGCACGGTCTTTTATATTGATTATGGATGATACACATGCCACACATAACCCCCACCCCATCCCCTTAGTACAGGCACCTAGTAACCCTCTTATGCGCCGACTCTAGCAGTGATACACCTTTCATTATTTAGAAGTATATCCTATTAACAGTGAAAGATTCTTTTCCGTGTTTTTCTTTCAAGGCGAACATGCTCACGGCATTGATAACCACAAATCGATATTGGCGAGAGTGTAAAGTTTCCCTTCACATCATTAAACGAAATTAAAGGAAGACAAAACCTGATATACCAACTCATTTCGGTGCACAAACAGTTTTTTTACAGTATCGTAACATAATATTTCTTTCCTTATATAGGTCACGCTGCAAGCAACGTGTATAACATTGACAGCGATGAGTGTCGACCGATACTACGCCATAGCACATCCATTAAAGTCACTGAAAACCAGAACGCCAAGAGTTGCCTTGTCGGTCAGTGCAGCAATATGGATATGTAAGTAGTAGTAGCTATAGTTTGCTGGATGTATCAACAATAATGGAAGTTATTGAAAATCGACACCCCCTAAAAAACAACAACAACAACAACAACAACAACAACAACAGTATTCTTTTGTTCTATTTTGTTTGTTTTGAATTGTAGGTTTGTAATACTTGAGTTTATATTCAACTTTGTTCTATTTATTTATATCTGGTTGAATAAAGATTCACATATAACACACACACACACACACACAAACACACACACACACACAGACACACACACACACACACACACACGCGCGCGCGCGGGTTTTTCACTGAGTCTTAGACTAAAGGCCAGTGGAAGATAAAGTGATATTCATCTTACCTAATAAACGTAACAAGTTGTGATTGGTTATTACAGACCAATATCCATGACAACAGTCCTGAGACAAATATCACGACGCTGATAATACGTAAATACGTCGCGATGTTTCAGTATGCCTTATCTTTGACCGCGTTTCTAAATCTCGTTTTACAACGGTACATGTAATTTTGATTTAATTATATTGTCAAGTTCTATTATTTTTCTCCTTTAGATTATGTTCGTGATGTTCTACTTAGTTTAGAAATACACTGTCAATCAATTTATCCATTAAGCTTATTGTACGACCCAACTAAGTAACTAGGCAGTATTCCCTCTGATAGTTTCCTTCGTTCAACCAAGGAGAATACGAGTGGCTATAAAAGGGGTCTAATCATTCTGAGCCATAGACGAGAAGTAATAAAACCCTTAGGTTATTACGAGTATAATGAGGCTGAATGAAGAAAACATATTGATGAAAAATATATAACCTCACCAAGCATATTTAATATAGATTCGTGAAAAATAATAACGATTTTGAACAATTTTAAGGACCGCAGAATCACTGAATATGTAGATGAGCGTTGCCATGACGTAGCACGACCAGACTATAAACCCAATTGTTTGTTCGACCGCTTTCAATTTGGCTTGTGCGTGGTATAATTATATTATTCACCTAATATTTCCTCGTTCAGTCAAGGGAATTACGAATGACCTAAGGGGCCTTGTCAGTACGAGTAGCTAGAGGTGCAGTTCCAAACCTTTTGTTCATGAGTATTTTCCAGCTGAATGAAGAAATATATTGGCGAGTGATTATAATATATTCCTACCTTCGCCAGCATAATTTGTGAAGAAATTGGGGGAAAATAATGGCAATTTGGAACGCTTTGATTCATGTTCCGAGCATCGTAGAACCAGTGACGTAGACATGGGTTTTGTGACGTAGGACGACCCGGGTATATATTCCATGTTTTCTGTTCAAAGACAATAACGTGGCTTGTGAATGGTAACATATGCGTTGGTAGTAGTAGTAGTAGTAGTAGTAGTAGTAGTAGTAGTAGTAGTAGTAGTAGTAGTAGTAGAAGTAGTAGTAGTAGTAGTGGTGGTGGTAGTAGTAGTAGTAGTAGTAGTAGTAGTAGTAGTAGTAGTAGTAGTAGTAGTAGTAGTAGTAGTAGTAGTAGTATTTAATATCTGCAATACAATTACCAATGTCAGTTCGGTGTTACTATTTCTTTGATGTTTATGATGTTTTATTTATGCTCCGAAAACGTGACAAACCATTTTTTTATTTTACATTCAATGTTTTCTGAAAAGGTATCATATGATCATTTTATTGGTAGAAACCTAGAATGATGACGTCATTGTATCAGATGCTTACCCCTTGCAAGCAACGAATAATCTTAGAGGCAATGAAAGTAATATTCAACAAAAAAAAGGATTTGCAATTTCGACATTTCAGTCGTCCTCAATAATTGCAATATTTCGTATGATTTAAACATATGATCTTACTGAACTTTCCATGTAACGTAATTTTGCAATGTTGTATAGTCAGTTATTGTTACGCATTCCAATGAGGCTGTATAGTACGTATTATACAGTAATGACTGGGGGTCGACTAGGGACATTAAATGTTAAATCGATGCCGTTCAGCTGATTTTCTAAGAAAAAAATGAAAAAAAAAAACTATGTGAAGGAGGACTGAATTGAAACACACTACATATAAATCTGTTTCGGTACGTCAACGTCTTCCTATGTCGCATTTGCTGCTATATTTGCAAGTCAGAAAAGGATAGACCAGTTCATCTTCTGGCTTTACTATTACAGTACTGTAGTTCCCATGGAAACGGGTCTTAACGTCCATTGAATTCGAAGTTAACGAAAAACAATATACATGACGATTTCGTGACCTGTACAGTATCATTCTTTGGTATATGCATAAACTAGGTGGTGTTAACTCTAGACTCATTGGTAATTAATTATACACACACTTTACATTCTGTAGGCATCGTCGTCAGTTAATTCTTTCATTCAAGTAAATGCCAAACAAAATGGAATGGAATGGAATGGATTGCCGGAATGAAGGCAAAGAAAAAATAAAAGAATTAAAAACAGCTCTAGAAACACAGAATGATGCCAAGAAACACTTAAATTAATTTTTTTACTAAAGTAAATCAAAAACATACAAGTGCACAAACAAATAAAAGAAAACAATAGTCAGACAGGCAGACAGACAGACAGACAGACGTAGACAGACAGACAGAAAGACAGACAGACAGACAGACAGACAGACAGACAGACAGACAGACAGACAGAAAAGCAGGCTAGGCAGGTAGACAGACAGACAGACAGACAGACAGACAGACAGACAGACAGACAGACAGACAGACAGACAGATGTACAGACAGCATAGGAACCATCGCGGCAGGAATCTTCGTCAAGTGCATGCCTAACATTACCAATTTGAATGAATTGCGGTTTGGTTATATTTCTGTTGGCTGAATTATAGGGGTAAAGAAAGGATGTTGGGGAAATGTCTGTTGTAATTGAATACAAACTTGATTTCCACTAACTGAAATCTCACATCTATGCATTTTAAGAACATCAATAATGAGGGGAAATTAACGATACATGGAATCGTATAGAAATGTCAACTGACACTTTAGTGTAAGTAATTGTGTTGATTCAGAAGAAACTCATCACTGAACTAATGATGTTTCAGATGAAACCAAATACAAAAGAGGACATTCTTGTGATATGAATACGGTGTACGTTCAAAGTAGATTTCAAACTAACGTACTATAGTTATATTAAGTCTACTAAAGCAGTGAAAAAATGACTCGACGAAGATGTCTGGGACGGAAAATAGTCTCACTTTTTATTAAGTATCTCAGATATACTGTCCTGTTTTTGGGTTGTTTTTTTTATATTTATTTGGGTTGTTTTATTTTTTTATTTTTTTTTTTTATTTTTTTTTTGGGGGGGGGGGTTACATGACCTGTATCAACAATCTGAGATGAATTTTATTTTTGTCACCGACTGCAAAGATGTCTTGTTATCTGTCCTCAATATTCACGGGTTTACTGATAACAGGAACTGCATAGGTATTGTGACGAGTTGTTACCCAGCAACATTACGCCAACGTTGAGTTGAGTTCCCCAAGCACGATAGCTGCATGAATGCGGTATCGAAATTATATCCTCTCCAAAGGCTCTAGTTACTACCAATAGGCATACGGCATGGCAGATTTTGCAGACCGGCATTCTAAAATAAGTCACAGCTCGATTGCTAAGATATCACTTCCTCCCAATGGTGATGGCATTGTGTATATAATTGAAAAAAAATTCACTTACAAAAGAAATGATTATACTCTTCTGAGAGTAACTCCACGTGTATCCACCTGCCAACTACTAAGTCTTCGGCATATACTGAGTCATTCCTGTAGATTAAGAAGACAGAAAGGTCTGGGAAGTGATAAGGGAAAGTGGGAGTAATTATAAAACGTCTATGTCCCCGACCGATAAATTGACTACATGTACAGTAATCACGAGATCTACCCTGTTGTGTTATGTTTCCTACATGCAATTACGAAATGAACACTTTCTTTAATAACACTAATATTCTTCATGGTTTGCAAGTCATGCATCTTTCTCAGAAAGAGGAAAACTATAAGACGCCACGAAGCGAAGAAACGATTGAGTCGAGGGAAATGATAGTAATTATTGGGTTCCTGCATGCTCTCAGTACCAATCTTGTCTTCTCATATTGCCTCGGTCTGTTGATCAGAAGATATTCCTTTCAAACCGATCCTGCAGAGATGATTTGTTCTGCTATCAGTTTTCCATCCAACCAGTTTATTTCCCATCAGATCACAAATTAGGTACCGGATCACCTGGACTGAGTGCGAGGAACTAAATTCACTCTCCGCCAGAGATTCCTCTTTCACCTACGCTTTATTTAGCTAAACCACACGGTTGATTTTAACCCCACCTTCAATCATGTTAAAGTGTCTTTCAAAATTGGGTGTCTGTGCTTCCCCTGAGAGTTGCAATTCAACTTATCATGATCATGTGTTGATTCTAGATTTTACTTTGAAACAAATTTAAATGTATATATAAATTGACAAAAACTAAAAGGAAAGTTGGAATTTGGTCACATTTGATATTGGAGAGTTCTTAGTATCCAACACACCAGTGCTACTGTTGTTTAAGTCGAACGGTCGATTCATTCAATCAACAATTGCAACAGTTAAAATTACTAACCTTGGTTGAAGAACCGAACACAAACATCCCCAACAGAATTCTACACATCTTAGTAAAACAACAAGACAGTATAATAATGGGAATTTGCCTTAAATTTATACTTATGCCTATCAACTATTCTTCAGGGCAAATCGTTTAGATTTTCCTCGCAATCATGGCACCCAGCTTGTTAAAGGTCCCATGGGTACATTAATTTCAATACGTGGTGAGCTGAATGGCCAGAAATGGCATCCTGTGAAAGGAAAAAACCAACTAATTACATGTTTGGAGAAAAAAACAAGTATTGTAACAGAACATGCTATTTTACATGTGCCTCGTAAACATGATGATAGATAACTTTAATATTAGCAAGTTGTAAATCGTACTAAAACGTTTCAGGCGATTGAATCGAAGGTTACTGGACTGTAGGAAAAAAAACATGTTTACTGTGATGCAAACAGCTCTGTGGTGGGTTTCCGTTCATGAGTTAATGATCATCAAGAAGACACTTGCCGGTAGTACCGTAGTGGATGCAATCACCTGTAGGGCTTTGGCTATATTTTGCCGTAATTTCATTATATTGAATAAGAGAATATATATATATATATATATATATATATATATATATATATATATATATATATATATATATATATATATATATATATATATATATATATATTAAAGCACGAGTGGTCGATCAGAGAGTAATGAGGGAATGATATTGTCGCGTGTAACATAAACTAATTTCTCAGCCACTGATTGTAGTAGTGCGATACTAATAACACAACCTATTAAAAGCATTTCACCATTCGATCGAAAATAGCATTGTTTAGTCCTAACTCCCTTTGATGTGAAACAATTATTTCCGTCAAATCTTTCCCAGATTGTTAATTCATGGGCCACTCAAGCCTTATCGTTTGAAGATGTACTTATTCGACCTCCTTGAAAACTCTAATAACCGTAAAAACTTGGCGTACTCTCAGAAATCAATCACTTGGAACAAATAGACTTTCGTACGTAAATGAAATGCAAGTAGGGAATTTTGTTCCTTTTTTGACCCCACTTAATGTACCGAGTCCTGAACGTTACTTCGTACAGAAAAAAAGGATCTTGTTTCACTTGTAATTGACTTGATGGTGTGCGTTGCCAACCCTGTCCAACATCATTTCTTAGGTAAGAGATACTGCCTCAAGCAGTTTTACCTCTGATGCAAAATACAACGGCAAACCTTCCAAACTAATTTCGTCTATATTACAGGATGACGTCATCTCATCTGACTTCCTTCAGCTTTACAGCAATTTATAGAGTGTGTTGTCGATACAGTGCGGCGACAATAAGTCGTTCATCCATTTGGCTTTAATAGACGTACACATGACCAACGCTACTGATCATCACTAGCCTCTCCATTCCTTATTACCGAAGATGCAAATAAGAAAATTCTACATATTATTAAACGTTTGATAAACTGTTAAAATCAGGTCTTGCTTGCCACCATGTCATATATTCATATCGACAACATGATGTAATACAGGACTTTGATTATTACACTGAAATATTTTGATCAATGACGTCTCTTCTAATGAATTCGAAGTTAACGTTTTTGCACAATGGCTACAAGTCAAAGGGGGAATTTCGTAAAGGATATTAATGAGTCCTTTTCAGAATTACAGCAAAAGCGGATACGATTTCATGTACTGGCATATTTATGGCACGGTGTACTATAAACTGTGCGAAATTTGTACTACTACAAAAACAAAGTGACTATAGACTGAGTTTAAATTAAGGGGCACTATGTTTTTGTTTTTGTTTTTTTACATCTCACAGTAGTTTTTGTTACGAATTACATAATGCAAAATACAGGAACTGATAGTACGCACCCACATGAAAGGTTACATTCTATCTCACTGTGAATTCAAATAAACAAAGCGTTTTGTGTTTGAATCTCCCTTGTCCCATCCGACAGTGTTGTTGAGTTGTGTCACAATAGTAAAATCGTCAATAAATAATTCTTTTCCATTGTTCTTTGTTTTACTTGGGGAATAATTTCATTAGAGGCAGGGCTGAAATATTACAGATAATTTTCGGGACACGTTCTCTCCAGCCATTCACAATCCCCACACCTGTCGATGTAGTTCCCCACACGATCAAATCTCGTCGTTCATTCCGTTTATGGTGCTGATGTAAGATCCCGCCATATGAAGATATGTGTTATCATCAAGCGTTCACCGTAATTAAATAATAACACGTGCCACCGAGGGCAATGTCACAATTTAGTGCCTGCACAAGGGTTGGCACTCTTTTTGAAGATTTTGATGATGCCCAAGCCGAAAGCGAGGGCATCATCAAAAGTTTAATTTGGTAAAGAGTGCCAGCCCGAGGGCAGGCATGACATTTTGATATTTCCCGAGCGCATGTGTCATCAATTTTATTTCACCGTCCACTCATCATTCGTCCAATCATTCACATAGCTACTCTTCATTCATCATCATTCGTCAATGATGGAAAAGTTTCCCTTTCAAGGTGCATTTCCAAAGTGTACTTGCAGTTAAGCATCGAATACGGACATGACATGCATTATCTGTAGGAGCTGGAGTGCCCCACAGCTAATCTGTAATTGTATTTATTCAAATTTCTGCAAAATATAAGCTTGTGTAACTTACTATAGTTAGTTTGCCATCTCGAGCGCATAAAACTGGAAAACATGCGCAGAATAGATCTGCAACGGTCGAAATAAACCCCGCAGGCAATAGTGCAGGGCATAAGTCTGTGCACGCACGGGCAATATCACCGCGCTGGCAACAGTCTATTTAAAGTAGGTCATGTGATTCGATTCTGACCAATGACAGCTTGTGTAAGAAGGTCGAGGTGTAATAACATCATTTAAGTCAAAAGCGGCTTCTTGAAGTGCCTTCTAGATAAAATCGTGTGCGTGCGCCCCAGTAACTTATGACACTTCCTAAATATAATTGGCTGAAAATTGCAGTTTGAAAACTGTACTATTCGTACAGAAGCTAAGAAAGATATAAAAGATCAAAATGCTGTTAAATAAATGGAACGATACGATTTGCGCTTTCAATATTGTTGAAAAACTATATAATTCGAAATTTATTTATTGATCTAAATTTTCAATCTCAATCTGTCATGATACGAATGCTAATTACCGACATGTGTGTACGTGTTTGTTTGTTTGTTTGTTTGTTTGTTTGTACGTACGTACGTATGTGTGATGAGTGCATGCGTGAATGTTCGATGGTGTACGTGTGTCTACGTCTATTTGCAAATCTTAACATGTACGTCAGGGCTTTTTTTATTTGATATCATTTCCCTATGTTCACGTAAGTGCATTTTCATGCTTATCGAGCAAATAACCAAGTCATTAGCTTCTTAAATATTTGCACATTTTGAAGGCTTTGAAAAGAAAGCGAACCGAACGTAGTGTTTTGATCTACTTGATAGGAGAATCCTATACCTGAAGACTCGTCATTTCGTTCAATAAACACTCGTCGCTTCGCATTAGTTGTAATCCGGTCGTACCTTTGACGATATCGAGTGACGTCATCACAATTCCTACCACCCAGTAAAACCACAGAGGTCATATTACACGTACATTTTAGTCGGAAATTAAATACATCTCTCAGTGTCATTTTAAAACATGATAATCCATGTTTTAGACAGTAAAAAAATCACGTAAAACTCTTTTGATCTAACCGATCTAATTTTGTTCTATTTCATTTTAATTGATGTCCACTCACGGCTTTTCACCGCCTTCCTCCTTACTTACCATGAGTATAGTGTTCACATAAAAATGCATTTTATTTATGTAATCATAGGCCAGAATTTCTTAGACCATAAGGATTACATACCGGATCACTATTTTGTTCGTGAGTTTACCTATAAGTAGATAAGCAAACCAACAGTTGCACTGTGTTCACGCCTAAATTTTAATCTAAATTTTGAACTTGAATTGGCCTTTAAAGAGGGCGGTTCCTTTCCATCGAAATGCTGCTGTTCCGCGTTTTCCTGTGATCAGCATGTTATTCATTCATATATAACTTTGGCATATTCAATCCTGTTTGCAGTCGGATTTGCTATAGACACTCATGTAGGCCAGACATAATATTATAATAACTCTCCATTGAAACGTGCCGACGTACCGAGTCTTATTTAGAGTTGTGCCACTGAGGGGATAACAATGTTCAAAGTAGATTTGGATTTATGAAGTTTCTTCTAAATGTAATCTATTCCAATCGGAATTTAAAACAAAAACGTGCATCACTAAGTTCACTTGGAGTGGCGAATGAGCGGAACGCGCCGTTGCAAACCCATCATTTTATATCATTTAAATTTGGCATGTCAAACTACAAATGTATATATGTATATCCATATATAACTTATATAATTTGTGCGAGACATATTGGCATAATACTGCACTAGTAAATGTTATGTTCTGTTTCGTCCAGCGTGTTGCCAACAATAAATCATGTGGAACAAACAAAAAAGTAAAAGCATAATGATACATTAATTATAATAAAATAGCATTTAGTAGGGCAATAAATTGCCTTTAAATTTGCAATTATTTATAACCCAACCTAACCATTGTGTACTGGGGATGCGTGGGAATGATTTATGGTATTGCAAATTGTACAAGCGAAATGTGCACATGTAATAAATATCCGGACCGGATGTCGTCAAAATCGTTGTCATCAAAATGTATAGGGCGAAGGTTTCCGATATCTACTTTTGTACGTGTTCTTTTTGTTGTAATACTTCTAACAGCTGTTTGTGATTTGTCTGGGGATATCATGATCTCAATAAATGTACGATATAGTGATTTATAGCGAGTTTTACCTTATATTCTTGGTGCTTGGTATAAAACTAACGACGATGGATGTATATGTTGGGAGATGAGCATTTACTGTACCACATATCAGTGCTCTACCACATTATTGATATGAACTTTCAAGTGTTGTTAAAACAGAGTTTTAATTAAACTGAAATGAATCGAAATTCTATAAAAATGCACTTGCAAAAGTGCAAGTATTTTGGGACGACCGACAATATATGCGATAAAAACCACTCATCACAAGACATAATTTCTCCCAGCATTGGCCATGCTTAGAGGTTGTGATGGTCAAATGTTAAGAGTGGTCAGCTTGGAACATGAAAGTTGTCGGTCTATGCCACAACGCTGTCAGTTCTCACTGAATGGATGTACAGGTCATTGGGCAAGACTTGAACCACAAGTGTGCCTAACAAGTCAAACCCGGGAGTCAACTCAGAGTCAGAAGCAGAATTGTGGACCTTAGAGGTGGCAATGTGAATGTTTTAATTCAGTACGCTTACAGAGGCTATAATGGATTGTATCACTCCTCGGGGAGTTGGGGAAGTGCGAATGGATGTTGGCCCGTTATAGGGCCGTTCCAGGGGTAATAATTATAAAAGATGTATTAAAAGCGCTTTGAGCAGTGTTGGAATGTGAATGTGTGAACGGATATGACAATTGTGTTTAGGGGAGAGGTTTCATGTTGATTCTAAGACTTCCAACATTGTAACACCTGTTTGAGTTTTGCTTTATGATATAGTGGTCTCCATAGATGTGCAATAACGATGTAGAACTACAATTCTTTCATTCCCCTTCACTGTTATAAAACTAACGATGATGGATGAGAAAGGTGATGGGAATCTACATGTTACGTTGGCCTTGACAACCGACCACTTTGGTCTGGATTGAATATGAATGTGAGCGTACGTGTGAAAATGAGAGATGTGGTTACAGTGGTAATACAAACAACATTGTCAAGTTATCACTATAATGCAACCTTTAACAGAATTTCTGAAGTTAAAGGAGCGGTAGATATGACCTGTTAAACGACCCGCACACCTTGTCAGTCATGTAGACTTTGTGTGCTATACTCTGCTCCAGTGTGTTACTTGCTACACCTTATTTTCAACGCATTCTTTTATGGACCGCATTTTATTTATCCATATTAAATTTAGGTACAACTTTGCTTCGGCAGCGTGTGCTAAAATGGAATTTTTGAATTACCGGTAGTGGGGAATACAACTCGCGACGTTAACGGGCCTCTGTATAATACCAGCGCCATAGTACTAATGTGAGTGTTGCATCGTTGAAAAAAAAAATAACTTCATCGAAATTCCAAGTATTCGGCAGCTGAAAAAAGTATGTTATTTCACTCAACACGGTACAGAATATTTCAAAGTTTTAGAGTTATGTGATGTTTGAATGGTTAGAGCGGTCGGCCTGTACTGTGATCTGGAAGTTGCCGGTTCGAGCTTCCCATGCAGCTGTTTGTCTCTGAATAGCTAAAAAAGACATTGGGCAAGATTGTTCCTAAGTCAAAGCTATCCATTGCTATGTAGTTTCTTTAATCCCATAGGTTTACAAAGGCTTCAAAGGATTGAATGCACCACAGGAAGTTAGGGGAGTGTGAATAGACGTTGTGCCGTTATGGGTCTATGTCAGGGTTAAGAATTGCAAAGCTTTTTAGAGCTTCGTTTGGGAAACCTTTATAGTAAACCGGTTAGTGAAATTTAAACATGTGTTGTGCGTTATTAGTATAAATTGGCTAATTCCATAGAAACCACACATAACTATGTAATTTAAATTTCGGAAAAGACCTCAAACTTGTAAGCACGAATGGTAACAATTCCTCTGACAACCAGCATTTAAAAAGAAAATGTAGCACTCATACGTTACCAAGGAAATATCTACTCACTACAATTTTCCTAACTATAGACTAATCACAGCAAGAATAGTAACAATTCCTCAGACGACAGGCTTTTAATAAACACAAAGCACTCACGTGCTTCCAACTCATGGAAGCATATACCCCTGAAATGTTAATGACTCTAGATTAATGAAACCAAGTGCTCACACGTCACCATATGGAAATATCTACTCACTGAAATGTTCATAACTCTAGACTAATGAAAGAAAGTGTTCATATGTTACCATAGAAACCATATACTCACTGTGAAATGTTCATAACTCTAGACTAATGAAAGAAAGTCTTTATATGTTACCATAGAAACACATACTCGCTGCAATTTTCATAACTCTAGACTACTGAAAGTGTTCATAACTATTGACAGAAAGTGTTCATGAGATGTAAATGATATGTAAATGATATGTAAATGATGTAATTTTTTCTGTGTTTGTTTTAACTCTTTAGTTGTTCCATTTCCTAAAACGCAAAAGTCACCTTTCGCAAACAAAATATGCATTTAAAGTTATGTGTAGTCAGTCTTCGTAACGTTACTATTCTGTGATAACTTTCTGGGCCACAGTGTGGCTTTTTTAATTTTCAGAGACTTTATAACTGAAAACAAACAAAGTTAGTAGCTGATTATTGTATTTTCCATATTCCCGCACTTTTAACACTTGACAATTTGATAGCAACAAAGTTTGATCGAAATATAGCAATTTTCTCGGTTGTGTACGATTATCAAAGGGTAACGTCCAGACGATTCACGTCGCTCGTCCACTCTGTGATATTTTTTTTATAATTTTGTTTAATTTCTCTTTCCAGGTTCAGCGT
Source organism: Glandiceps talaboti (assembly GCF_964340395.1). Lineage (NCBI taxonomy): Eukaryota > Metazoa > Hemichordata > Enteropneusta > Spengelidae > Glandiceps > Glandiceps talaboti. The sequence continues at coordinate 16,315,827 of NC_135552.1, forward strand.
TGATTGCCATCCCGGTGGCTCTGTACAGGGAAGTGCAGTATTTCCACTGGTATGGTGTTCGTCCTTTCTGCATTTCAATTTGGCCCACGTTTAACTGGATGATCGGATGGTCTGGTTACACCATAGTCTCCTCCTATGTTTTACCCATTATCATCATAACCGTCTGCTCCACCATGATGTTGCGTCGATTGTGGAGTCAAGTCGTGCCAGGGGAAGAGACGGAATTACATGCACAGAGTTTGCGACAGAAGAAAAAAATAACACGAATGGTCATGACTGTAGTGGGACTTTTCTTCATCTGCTGGCTGCCTATCCATGCAATCATAATTTGGTTGAACGTTCCGGGAGGCGGATTTGATAGGAACAACGATATACATTTCGCCTTCTACATCTTTGCAAACTGTTTGTCATACTCGAATTCAAGTATGAATCCATTCGTGTACGCCTTCATGGGAGACAACTTCAGAAAATGTTTCAAAAAGGCATTCCCTAGGTGTTTTAAGAAGCATCAATCTACGGTAGCGGTTGTCGGTCAAGCCGTGACATTGGGAGCGGGTGACACTGGATCCACAGGCGCGACCGTTACACGCCAACAAAAGACGGGCCTGGCCGTTTTACCATCGCAGGCATAAAACAAACAATGTATATGCATTTCACATTTCGGAATCAAATCAGAACATCACATTGCACGAAAGAACGTTCGGATGATAAAATGAAACGCTTCAATAGGGAACTTGCAAACCCGCCATGTTGAATGTTGCATCATGGGAAATGTGACAATAAATACTGATCAATTAGTATTGTAAACAATGTTGATACATTATTTGTAACCACAAATAATTAATTTATAGTCACCCTGACAATTGTGGGAGGTTAATTTTATCATTAGCTCCAGATTAGGTATTACGATAACCACAGATAATCCCACAGTCCTTTGCGTCTGAGCATGCTCAGTCTGGATTGCAAGTTCCCTATTATATCAGCCGATTTTAGAATGCAAGAAGGGATGGATTTGTTTCTAACGTAATATGTAATGGTACGGTCTTTAACTTTGATGTGTTACGAGTCCATATCGTTTACGAGTACGTCATACTTGATTGATTGGTGCGACTCAAATGACTTGAAATTACACATAATTGAAATTTTAAAATACTAGTCAGTAGCCATTAATGGGTTTTAAGATCGGGTATTACCATGGATACGAGCATTTTACAATCCTACTACTTGCAATGAGGTTTTCATGACCTGTAAAGACGTCACGGTGTACACATTCTTTCAACGATTTGCTATTTTCGGTCACCGGTCCACGAATGGTGATAGTGAAAAACGTCGAATACGAAACTTACGTATATATGTTATCTACTAGCATAATGTTTAAGCAATTTCGACGAACGTGAAGCTGGCATCATATTCACATTCACATTAACATTCGAACGGGACTTTTACATATACGTATTACTAGTAAAAAATTACCAGCTTCATAGTACGTAATTATTTAAAACATTTGAGCGTGAAATCGAATATGAATATGAATATAGTGCCAAGTTCACATTCAGGCAATTTGGTGGTATACTTTTGCCACGTACCGTATTCAGATAGCCTTCAGTAATTACAAGGGGAGAGAGCCAGGGGAAATCAAGCCCGGTCTATTGGGTACGTAAAATGTGACCCTCCACAAAACCGTTTTGTAAAAGTGGACCCCTCAGTTGTGTTTCTCTAAAGTGTTACCCGCTGTTGAAATATTTCAAATTCCTTCAGTCAGATGTGAGAAGGGACACGCACAATTCTCACTACATCGACGATTTTACTAACGTTGGTTATTTCCCACTACTATGACCACAGCGAATTGTGCGAAGGTTCTGTGTTTGGCTCTAAAGCTGATGGCCATATCTCCAAACGACTAGATGGGGAGACTATATACTGACATTATCTGGACCGAGGTCAACATCCCCACTCCATCACACTTACATATCCTCAGTATCTCACCACTCCGATACCCCTTTCTCATGTGAAAACCAACCCATCTCCTCACATCATCAACTCGTCTAACAATTGATTCACTGTATAGTTGCTAGCAGCGATTTAATTGATATGCTCTGAGATTTGTATAATGGTGGCAGTGGTGGGATGTGGCAGCAGTGAGATGTGACAGTGGTGGCAGCGATGGGATACCAAAATCACAAAAGAAAACAATGCAAAGTTAGAATTATAGCGAGTCAAATATAATGTGGAAATCCCCCCCCCATTCCATTTCTAAAATATACCCTATTTGAGAACCAATATGTAAAATTACACCCATTATTTCCCAGCCCCCCCCCCCCCTCCATTGCAATTACTGATGTCTCCTTTATACAGGTTCAACTTGGTAAAGATATCCAAACCCTCGTCTGAGGTGGAGATAATGGACTCATTTACAAAATGATCTTGATGAAGGAAAGTAACATTGCATATATCAACAATGTACAGTAAGGACTTTTTACTCTTGACAAATATGTTATAAGCAACTTTATATTGGAACTTAAGGCTTGCTTTATCACAAATTGATTTATTATCCGGGGCATGCGGATGGCGACGCTTGCTACCCGCTCCAAACATCTTATTTGTGAAGAGGTTATTGAGGCCGTGGCTAGTTAGATCCAGACGTTAATGGGGTGTACGCCAGGTTACATTGTATTACTACATATACACTTGGGGATATGTTGACTGTTCAATTCATTGCTTATAACTCATGATTTTGGTTGACTTTGATGTTTACTGTAACGGTTTGCATCACGTAAAGTGTAGTTATCGTGCGTTTTTATTTCACCCCGATGATTTATTATCCATCGGCAAATACACTGAGAGATTTGTTTGTGCTAATCCTCAGAGTAATACTCCGGTATTTAAAACAAACTAATTTTGTCTTTCGCACGTACACCTATTCAGTAGCTTGTTTACATCGCCATCTGTGATTTTGCTTTACTGTCCCATTAACACCTAAGCCTTGTAATGAATGGCAAAAATTTAGTATGGCAGTTATCAGCATGTGCCTGTTTGAATATATAAGTGCAAATTATGTCGCTCTTGTGCTAATCTCAACAATGGCACATTTACATATTGACTTCATTTTAAAGTGGCCAATTTCGGCTGACGTACGTTAGCACTCCCCAATGTGACCAAATAGTTTGAGTGGTTTTTTTCAAACCAATCAGTTTGAAGTATAATTTTCAAACCACATTATTAGCTGCCGTTGATAACATTATACAAGCGCGCGGTTAGTGAGACACCGAAGCGAAATGGAAACAGGGTATAGCTACTGATTTCAAAGATCACTGGTAATAATGTAGATTAATAATTACTAAAATTACTCTTATCAACACGCGGTTTGAACGGTAGACTGTAAGATACGCCATATGTCACTCAGCCTCCATTGGCCACGTTGCTTCAGATCTAGTGAAAGGGGTTGGCCGATGCGTGACTCTGAGGGCGGCGTACTTTACAGACGCGATGAACCGGGAAATTGAAGACTTGCTATTAATTTCGTTTTCTTTTCATGTTCAAAAAAGGACACTCAGTGTGAAGTTTAACCATCACATGTATTTAGTACCAATAGATTTGTTTTACACAGTAACGTTCAACCATCACCCATTAGAGAATTTAGGACGAGAACTCGAAGTTTCAAGCATGAACGGTAACAAATCTTCTGACAACCGTATAATACTTTTTGAAAAATATTGAAGCACTCCATACAAATACTTTACAACTCTGTACTTATGAAAGAAAGTGTCCACGATATGTAAATGAAATGCAAATCATATGTAAATTACATGTAAATAATATGTTAATGAATGTATGATATGGTAATGGAGAGTGATGACAATTTTATCAATGGTGTGCATATACTTGTTGGCATATACAGCTGAAACGAATTTTATTTAAAGATATATTATTTCGTAGTCTTTTCGTTTAAGGTTATATGTTAAGCTTTATTTGTTTTGTTTTTGTTTTGAGCCTTTAGTTGTTGCTGTTCATATTCATTTTTTCATATCTACTGTGTCAAAACACATCATTGTGTAAAGATTGCGCTGAGTTCAACATCCTATGATTATCATGGTGTTACTATGTACTGAGCGTAAACATCTACCATGCTTGATTTTTTAGAAGTACTGAGTGTTCACACGTACGTTCGTGCACAAGGAGGATAGTAACTTGTTTAATTTGAAAGATCGATAGTCGCGGTGTCCGCTTATGTCACCACTTGCTACCTAGATGCGTATTACATAAAAAATAATCGGAAACAATGATTTGATCTTTCAGGCTAGATATAACCACGAATTTCTTTCCTGGTAGTTTGAGATCATATAGAACACAACTGCACATCCATCGAAAGTATCTCTCCCAAATAATTTTTTTTAATGTTAAATTAAATCTGATATAAAAAAAAATAATAAAAATATACCACAAGCCGATCGTGATGCCTGCGGGAGAGACGCATACAACTGTAGGTGTGAGGGCGCACTATCAATGCCTGATTCAGAGATTAATTGTTGATAATTAGAACCGGATTTTAGGGAACTCTAATGCATAAAATAAACCAGCATTCGTCGGAAGGTGCTTAAGGCTCGACGAGTTTTACACAAAGAACGCATTCCCACCATAAACAACATTTTGATTTGCAATGGTGTTGTCTTCAAAAGAAAAATTTTATTTTAAAATATCAACACTTTTTACATGTTTCAACATAGATACACATAAGCTTACACACACCAGCACACATAATGCTATGGTTATACATAGCCGTGTCATTTTGCATACAATTACCACACACACGTATATCCTTTATCCTCTAAATAAGTTATTATTAGGTTATAGTTTTTGTTGGCACATGTGTAACAAGAAAATTACTTAACTTACTTTGAATAATTACAGTAATAACAGTATTATGTTACATTGCCAGGAGTCGTTTATATTGAAAGCCTTTTCATCAATTATTAAATTTAGTTTTCTATATGAGAAAATATTTATCGAGATTTAAGTAGAACTCGGAGAGTTTTAGGTTGATTTTGCACTTCAGGTTTTGTCCCTCCGCTAAATGTATTTTGTTTAAATATCGTCTTAAATACGAAATTGTCAGGCATTTGCGTGATGTATGCGTTATTCCAAGACGTCGAAAAAAGATAGTGATGAATGTACAATACATGTACACATACAGCATTGTTTGTAATCTATGTACAGAGAGTATAATAACATTGGCAAAATATATACCCAAGGTTAAAGACAGGTAGATGATTAGTCACATACTCTAACTGAAACTTCGAGTCTAATCTTTGGTACTTTTTACCTCGCCATCCACAATCACTAAATTATCGAAGCTTACTTTCTGAGCTTGGGAAAAAGACATATTCTAATCCAGTTACATTATGTTCGATTGTTGAGGACTCTTAGTCTCGCAATTTTTTTAGAAAATCATATTTTTTTTTAAATCTCAGTTTTGCCAATTGTGATACTTTTTTTGATGATGAAAAGCTACTACAAAACCGACAACAAGTCCACGGTGCTCGGGTACACGAGTTACTGTATCCGACGTTCAGGAAACGAAAATATCCGTACTCAGGTTGAATTTTTGTAAAACCTTATACCACTGTTATTGGAGTGATCTGAGATAAACAAAAACAAAAACAAAAAAACAAAAAACCTTCTTCCTATGTAATTGATGAATCGGAGCAAGTCCATATTTTCTTGTTTATAGGTAACAAGAAACAGGTTAACAGCACATTCTTTCTATTTTAGCATTCATGTGCACATATGGCACAAATAGTGTAAAGTACGTATACTGTAGCATGCTACTGTAGTACAATCATGTTAAAGCACGCCCTCCATGTACTAATACCGTAGCCTAGGCTAAATTATATCATCCGAACCGTAATAGTATGTATAACTAAATCATTTGTAGATATTACCAGGTTTGAGTTCAACCAATAATGGAAGTTCAGGTTCACTGAGTTTATTTTAGTTGTAGGCCTCAGTCTATAGTATGAGTACATATCAATATGTACTCTAACAAAATGTGTAAAAGGTCAGTGACTTTACGACACAAAATTTACTAAGAATACAACGTCACAAAGATTACAAACTGATTAAAGTTACAATCTTGATAGCCCTGGTAAGATTTCATCAATTATAGTAGGTGTGTCTTACCGAGTATATATTACACATATATTTTTATGTGGTGAACCCCCCCCCCCCCAAGGAAAAGCGTGTGAACTTAGCCTAGACACCTTTAATAGCTGCACAATAAACATTCACCATGTCACGTAGACCCTTGTGTGTCACAGACATTGGAGAGTTCTCCATCGTCTATGGTACGTATATAACTTGTTTGCATAAACAAATTAGAGTTCTTTTGTTTCGTACTAGCTAGCTACACATAATATTATTGTATTCTTTATGCTATGATTTCTAGGTAGATCAATTATAGCAAATCTTCAGATTCTTCTTCTTTACTTAGCACATTGAAATTAAAGATAGCAAACACATGATGCGGTTCAGTAACATTATTTATGATTCCGCCACTTGAGGGCGTACGTATACCTGGAGATCATGTAGCCAAAATTCTATGACTGCGGTAACTTTTGGTAAAGACCACGCACGTACTGTCGACGTCATTCACTGTGTTTGAAATGTTTGTTGGTAAACGTCCTACACGTCGTATATGTTCAGTTACACTTTAACCATGCACAAAGACACAACACTGGAACATTTTGTCCTTTCAGACAACAAAGCACCTAGTTAAAGATTTATTTCATTATTTATCTGTTCATTTTATGTCATTATATATTGTCATTTTGATGACGTGCACACAATGTTGCTAAATATTAACAGAACCTGCAAATAACAAAAAAAAATACTCATTGCTTTCTTGTTCTTGACATAAAATAATCAGGTCCACACAATCTGTATTTTCTCCAGCCTCAGTAATGTCAGACCACTTGTTCTAGATTTGAAATAAAGACACCTTCACATGCATTAATTTCTCTACTCAGAATGAAACATTTTTAAGGTAGACAAATGTGTCTGAGTCGTCAATTGGCCTGTAAATCAATTCTAAAAAAAAAAGACACTGTCATTGCTGGCTGAATGAAACAAGGGAACAGTTTATAGAGTCCAACGTGTTTGGTGGAAATCAGTGACAATCAAATGTTCTTTTATGTCTAAAGTAAATCTTTATGATAGAATGTATCAGATTTTTTATTCTTATTTTAAAGTTAATATTTTAAAACGACGACGACGACGACGACAACAACAACAACAACAATAACAACAACAACAACAACAACAACAACAACACAATGACAAATATGTATCTCGTGATGTCCTGTCATTTTCTGTAATTGTTTTATTTAGCATTTTGTTTGTTTTTTTGTAACCATTTTATGAATTTTGAATATTATCATTTCTATATTTCAAGGTTTGATTAGTGTTGGATACATAATGACAAAGATTAACTGTAAAAGCACATTCTTTGTTTTTTGATCTCTTTCCATTTCCTTACATTTTAAATGTTTAGTTATTTGTGATTTCAATTATCATTCTTCAGGAGTATTTATAAATGTATTCAGTACAATAGAAGGCAGTTACCTTGAAACAGAGTGTACATATTTATGAAGTGTTCAAGAAAGAGAATGCTAGCATCGATAAAGAACTGGCCGCTGGCCCAGGGTCTATTTACGAGAATTCAGGGCAAAATACGCAAACTTGGAAGACAATCACATTATTCATAGTCTGAGGTCACTGTAATTCTCTTCAAATATTTGACTAGATAATACGGAAAGAAAGAAAGAAATATAGAAAGAAAGAAAGAAAGAAAGAAAGAAAGAAAGAAAGAAAGAAAGAAAGACTATAAATACTTAGTACGTATTGAGACTTTACTCCAAATCATGAGAACCCGAAGTTAACGTTCAAGGAATTGTTTACCCATAAACGGTGCCTCTAACGTATTTGAATTTGACTCAGTGGTATATATTTTCACTTATTTTAGTTATATTACGTAGCCTGTGTGCTTTTTTGTTGCCATGACCACGGCGTACCTCGAAGAGCCAGGATCGTGTTATGTATGACGTAGTCAACTAAAATACAGCGTATACAACTTTTACAGAGTGATGTAATACATAAATTCTAGATGTTGTAACCGGACTAATGTAGTAAAGCTGAGACCACTAGTTCTTCAGTTTGAATCAACCCATACACCATAGACGTTGATATCTCTCTCAAAAGTGCAGAACTTGATATGTCTTTATTAAATACAACAGAACATTGATAAGATTTATATTTTTAAGAATATGTTAACGGATTTTTTTTTCTCCTGTCATAATTCTGTCGTTCTGTCAATAAAGTGAAGTGCCGTTGTAATTTTTGTGGAGATTGCGTGTTTTTGCTTTTCTAATGTGTGAAGTGTTGCATGCTGACGATCGACTATGGACTGCAAACAACCTCGGTCCCCACGAAGCCCAAATTTCCATTCTAATTGCTGTGATTTTTTTCTAAAGAAATGGAAAATGGCAATTCAGTTCATTGACTGCCTAGCTAGGTTGTGAAAAGAGTCGATACTTGCTTTCCATTGTGAAATGTATATGTGTCGTTTCAATTACTTCATCAAAAGCATTGTGTAAAAGCTTCATCATGAATCATAGTTGGTGGAGGGTCTGTGCATGAATGAATCGAGTTATGTCAAACCATAGAGCCTGGTCAAACGCTGAATAATTCCTACGACCACCGCATGCACCGCACCTCTGTATATGTAAAACACTGTTTATTCCTTGTCTGTCGTTTTACGTAATTGAAAGGGTCTATAGTCTTCTAGTACCCCCATCATAATAATAGCACCCAGTCTTTACTTTAAGTTTTTAATGCACGCTTCACAAATGTTCAAATTCTTTGTCTGCAACATCATACACGACGGTTTTTCTGTCTGTCAAGAACATCTCATTGAAAATTGAACCTGGACCGAGTCTCGTACGTTTACCTTGTTATCAAAGTATATACGCAGGTTGCAATTATTATCATGAGACAGAGCACACTTGTCAACACATATTTTTTAATTGTATTTATTAATTAGATATCCAGGAAAACCACACTTGAACTACGTGTATTAAAATCACCAAGTTTTTAAAACTTTTTCCCAACCATATTGGTAGCCTGTAAGATACGGGCATTTGTGCCACAGGGCTGAACAACACAACGTATCCAGTTACAGTCTACCATTATACTGGCCGACCAACGTGAAATATATAGACTAAAAAGCAACTCAAATCATAATATCAGTGAAAAGCAGCCTTTTTTTTGAGTAGGAATCGTAATTGCTTCCGATCCATACACATTTACATTGATGAGTATATAGCAGAGAAAAGGTCGGCAAACATAGATGACATCTTTTGACAATACGTGGTCGTGGTAAACTTGAATTATTTATACTCATATTTGGCGGGCTGAATGACAGGTTTCGCTGGCGCGCATTGTGATCATGTGTGAACCCTGGTGACGTAGAGCTTGGCGACGCTACTTTGGGGCTTTGTCTTATTTTTTGGTTATTTTATTGCTTCAATACCAGCTACAACGAACTAATGAATGATTCATATTCTTTCATGTTATAAATACGTAAGATTTTCAAACAACGGTTTATTTTACTCGATCGAAACCTCAGTATGGCTCGTACCAAGCAAACCGCTCGCAAATCTACTGGTGGAAAGGCACCACGTAAGCAGTTGGCTACTAAAGCAGCTCGTAAAAATGCCCCAGCCACCGGAGGTGTGAAGAAACCACATCGTTACAGACCAGGAACAGTCGCTCTCCGTGAGATCCGTCGTTACCAGAAGAGCACTGAACTCCTCATCCGTAAACTCCCATTCCAGCGTCTTGTCCGTGAAATCGCTCAGGACTTCAAGACCGATCTCCGGTTCCAGTCGGCAGCTATTGGTGCTTTACAAGAGGCAAGCGAGGCATACTTGGTGGGACTTTTTGAAGACTGTAACCTGTGTGCCATCCATGCTAAGCGTGTCACCATCATGCCCAAAGACATGCAACTGGCTCGTCGTATACGTGGCGAGCGTGCATAGGACTAAATATCCAAACCAAAAGGCTCTTTTCAGAGCCATCACATCCTCCAAAAAGGGAGAACCATAATACCTTTAAAAAATCCTCTTTGTTTTAAAGAACAGAGTAAACCTAATCGTTTTATTATAGGCCAGTAAGGACCAGTAAGCCCTCGGCTGTGTGATCATGGTAGTATGTGGTACTTCCATTGTGTGATCATCATGGATACCTCTCCTAATACACCCATATGGTACCGGTGTGATATAACGTGTCGTGCCGTGCGTAAATTCATTTGAAGTTGTGTCTCATAGCGCTGCATGACATGCCGTATCTTAAAGACTAAAGTAAGTCCGTGTAATTAATGGAGACACAGACAAGAAAGGAGATTCGTACCTTTTCGCCAAGTGAACACATAGAGTAACGTCATAGTAAGCAAACAACGTAGTTCGCAACTGTCATTGTTTTGTTGTGTTTCAAAATTCAAATGGATTACAATCTAGTGGTTCTTCCAACAACGCCTCACTCTGTAGAAATCACACGTTTGTAATTTGAAAAAGCTATTTTGTTGACATAATTTCCAGTTTGAAATCTTGATCATTTTGACCAGTAACTGAAACCACCTAGGCCTGCGGTACCGGTGTCGAGATGACTCGTGTCAAAATTGACAATTAATGATGGAGAGGCCTAGCATCCTACCAGACTTACTGTAATATTCTATTATTCAAGGTAATATTCAATATTCGGTTTGCTACTCGATGAGAAATCTCGGTTTTCAAAATTCAATCATGCTATCTATCCAGAAGTCACGCATTGACGTTTTTTTATCATACGGGCCACCATCATGTACAACAAATCCGTGTAGGGGCTATGTAATAACACTATTCTTTTAGTGGTCTGATGTTACAACAATGAACGAACGTCACTGCTGTGTACAAAAGAATCTAATAAGCCATGTTAAAAGTCTTCATTTACACCTATCCGTGACAATGTTAACGTTTTGATAGAATCACGAACAATGACAGCATTTCGAGCATAGTAACGTAGGAAAACTGTCTCTAACGTCTATGCTTGATCAGCAGTAAATGGTTACAAAATGGCTTGATCCATCTCCGACTAGTTTTACACCTCAGCAAGCTTTTACAAGAACTTAGAACTGAATATGCTAAACTTGAAAATAATCTGAATGATGATTGTAGAGCGCCATCAACGACGAATATTTCAGTCTATGTCGAATTTAAGGTCGAATAGCACATAAGCGGGAGGGTGTGATGTTATTTAAATGTTCTTTTTCTATGTGATGTCAAAACGTTAAATTACTTTATTTGGAAACACACCTAAGTGTCACAATTCAAAATTCCAAACAGCGTTTTTGAGCACGCGAGAATGATCAAAATCTATCATAGTCTCGATAAATTCTTCTGAAAACTTTTAATGAAGTGACAAACAAAACAGGGTTTACAGAAGAACATTAATGTAATATAGATAACCACATATTCGTTACCATTAGATAAAAACACCATAAAAAATTAGGAAAATTTGGGGGTCATCGCCAAGTAGTGATAGTTCAACAAACTTTTCTACTATTCTTATATCAAACACAAACCAAGTTGGAAGAAAAAATATGGAATATATATATTCTGGTCGTACGCGTTCTACGTCATGACAAAGCGCGTGTATATCACGACAACACATGTCTACGTCACTGGTTCTGCTATAATCGAAATATGAGTCAAAACGTTCAAACTTGCCATTACTTTCCCTGATTTTTCTTTGATATTATTGGCAGTGGTATAATTGTTATTTTCCAATATCTTCCTTCATTCAGCCGGAAAACCGTGACACTCGTGACCTAAGGGTTGTCACTAGCACTACGAATCGCTACAAATGCCCCTTTAATAGGCCACTCCGTTTCACGATTTCACAGTTTCCAGGGCTGAAAAATATTGGGGAATAACATGTGATTATATCGACTACCACCTTCTCCAAGAAATAAAGTGGTTACTAGATGGATACGGTGCATAAAGTGAACACAAAGGATAATCACAGTAGAAGTGAAATATGGCAAAACGGGCCTTCACTTTGATCGTATCGTCAGGGGTGGGGAGGGGGGGGGGAATTACCGACTGTATCATAATATACAGTCTAACATCTACTACCATGGCGGTATATATAAAGGGACGACATACTCCATATGACAGTATATCATGGAACACAAGTATATATTTTTACAATTTGTTACGCAGTAGTATTTGCCTCATTTACAGAATATTTTACAAGTTGCTTTCACCACGCAGATTTTCGATATTCAGTATGCCCTTGCAATTGGGTTAAGTTAAAGACACAGTTTAATCATTATGTTTAAAAAGTCAATTTGCAGTCTCATGAGCATTCCAATGTTTGATTTACAAAGCACAACAGGAAAGAATGACAGAACGAGCTCGTTATGTTTCAACAGACTCAATCAAAAGAAAACAGCTTCACTATATATAGATTTTGAAACACACCGGCTAAAGTTCAGTACCCCTAATGTAAACCCGTGCGACGTACCTCTCTAGCGCGTGTATAATTTTACGTTGCACTGAACGATTATTGTTACAATGCTAAATTATAACGGAAGTCGATAGGCTATTGTAAGTCTATGTTCACCGGACAAGGGTTTTGTTAAACCCCCCCCCCCCCCCCTCCATTACAGCGCTAGCGTTCTAGGTCAAGTTTGAGAACATCTGTGCGTGTACTAAAATGACGCTTATTTGACCGTCGTTTGACGGTTTGTACTGTCGTTGGAGGGAAGTAAAGACAAACGTTTGCACTTTCAGGGAAGCATGACTTAATCTAGGAAAGTTTATAAAGTTCATGTGGATATAACTTCTAGGGATCGTCGTTGAGGGCGTCATAAACTTCGCGTACATATGACTGAGTTAGTCCAACCCGTTCAGTTGTACAGCCGCACAAAACTTTTGCGAAAAGTAATTGGTCGCTGAGCCCTGAAATAACCTTTATTTTGAAACATGTAACCTTTGAGCTCCTCTACAAATTTAATGGCGATTAAAGGCAACATATATAACGACGAATGACGTCTCAACCATCAAGGGCGCAGATCGTGGCTTGAGGGGTGCTTCGTACGTCCTTCTGTTTGTCCGGCAAGTTTGCAACATCTGGCTGGGGGCGCAATTATAGGTCTCGTAATAAAATAAGGCCGAATAAAATATTGTGTGGTTCCGATTGCGCTCAATTTTAGAATAGGTTGGGTAGGTAGATTTTTCATTTTTCATATTTTTTTTCCAATGTGTGAGTGTCTAGTTCAGGTAGTTATGTTTTCCATTGTTTTCCATATGGTCTTTGTGTTATTGGTTTCTTCTCATCATGTACATACATTACAGATTGGAAAAACAGTTGTAGATTGTCTTTTTATATTGTTTATGTCAGTTTCAGCAGCCACTATTTCTGGCGAGACTTCACACAATTTTCGCGATTTTATTATATTTTTCTCGAATATGTAAAAAAAAAGTTTAGGGTCGGCAGTGAAAAACTAATGGGTTCGGGCAACTGGCCTAAGGAGCAAACCGATTTTGTACATTTTCGTTTACGTACCCCCAGGTGTATAGCTTAAATATTGTATGTAGGGTTCCATCGGACGTACGCGTAGTCATGGCGACAGTTGTTGTACATGTAAGTCACGTCAGATGACAGGGATACCAATATTACCCCGATGTCTATACACGTCGACGTACAATATGCGACTCGGTAGTGAAAGTCTTAAACTTGCGCTGTTACTTTATTCAAAAACACTCCAACTCATTCTTACTTATTAGAGATTAACTTATATTATGCGAGAATTCAAAATGGCCGTCGAAGACCACTTTATCCGAGTCTATAGGGAGTATAAAATTTTGTAGATTCCCTTGCATACTTAATGATGAACCGCAGATTTATTTCATATAGTTCAAAAGGACCGGAAACTAGCATTCGTATGGCAAAGGGAAATTCGGTTCTCGAGGCGTATTGATGTATTTCAATATGACTATAATTCTACTGTTTCTAATTAATCTCTAGCGGAGATCGAGTCACCTCAAGCAGAGTATGGAACAAATTGACCTCGAATCATCTTTAGAATGTACAGACCAAGAGGGGGAAGAACAATATAAGTCAGTGGTAAGATTTATCCGTAGTACAGTGCTCGATACGTCTGCACGCAGAGCGGAGTATATGTTGAGGGTAGAAGAAAATCAAGTCGGGTTTTTCGTCTCTACAAGCCTGTTTCGTGAGTAAATCATTCGTCAGGAGATGTTGATTTACTGAATATACCTCGTATAAATCGTGTGGTGTAAGGCGGGATTTACCTAGGGTCTTGAGTGGTGATTTTGTTTGTACAAAAGGTGTCAATTATGTGTGCGATGGGTCAGGTGTTACACAACAATGTTTTATTTCGATGGCGACAAGAGGATACAAGTTCATTTCGTTTATTTAATATGGATAGTTCGGGTCGGCAGATAATAAAGAACTTTTCTTTGAGGCATAAATTGCACTTCTTGCTTGCGCTATTGTAGGTTGGGTGGGATGAAAGTGGTCGCCAGGAAATGGAGTGGTCGATGTTTTTATCCTTGAGGGTCCAGATATGTTTGCTGAGTTCCGTAGAGTTCCTATTTTTACTGTGTCGGAATGATGCTGTGTGGTTTCTGTACCCTGTCTTAAACTCGTTTTCTGTGAGCCCAATGTATGTTTCTGTAATGTATATATATATATATATATATATATATATATATATATATATATATATATATATATATATATATATATATATATATATATATATATAACAGACAAAGGAAACCCCATTTTCCATTTTCTTTGTCTGTGGCAGCTACCCAGATGGGTTATTAGCAAGCTACTAAACAGCGCTTTCGTACAAATTAAAGTCGACAACTTCAGGTCCAATTCAAATTTCCAAGTAACGCTGCCATCAGTAGGGGCCATATTGGATTTTGTCGTAAACCCGGTATAGTATTCAAATATTAATTATAAACATCTATTTAATAAGGGCAGATTAGTTCATACAGAATACAAATACTAAGTGAATTATCTTTTCTGGTCGGCGAAATTTCTATATCACTAGAACAATTTCTGGGGAAATATATAAAATATATAAAGGACTATTGGTCCCTGGTTGCCATACCAACTACTAACTTTGTATAGTAAGCTGCGCTAGCATTTGGTGGAATTATGCATAAATGTAATTTAACGGAATATAATTCAGAATTGAGCCAGTCGATTCCACCAATGAATTAATTATTATTAACACATGAAGGTTTTATGTTATAATACATTTTAGATAAGTAGCGAACGTCTGACGTAAACTCTAGAACTGTGATATGGCTAAGGTGGCCGCCATTGAAGGCACTGATGTACATATCACCAATGCGTAGGAGTTTGGGGCTATTAGCCGAACTATATATACCAGCATTTTCTCTCTGTACATTTCCTATCTGTAGTGTCAGTTTCAGTATCAGTATAAATACATTGAAGAAATCATTAACTGGTGTATAATCAGCGGAAGACGAGAGCAAAACACTTAGTTGTACAACAAGTCAAGTCTTTCCAAACTTAAATTGCCATTGGCATCACTCATGTCTAGCTAGTTCAAGTACTGTGATTTGTTCCTGTCTGTAATTGATCTTGGGAAAGAAAAAACTAGCTCCTGTAAATGTCTGTATTCAAGTATCAAATTTATTCCTCAAATTAATATAATGTAACAGACTCTGGACTAGCCTTTTCTGAATATATATGCTGCTCGAAACATTCATGGTGAAGTTTGGCATAGCTACTTTTTAATTTCTTCTTGATTGTGTATAAAATTCATTTGTCTTCTTTGTTTTCGACCAGACTGAGTTCAAAATGCATTTATAGTTTTTAGATCATGTGATAAGCATTAACTGATATGTTCGTCCCTGTCATGATAAATTTGTGACGTAATTTAGACATGTTAAGCTATCATTTTCTTCAAAACCTTACAGTAAGGGAATCTACTTGGACCATTGCCTACGGGGAACCATGATTCTCCCCCCCCCCCCCCTGCAGGATACGTATGTCATCACTAATCAACCATCTCTCATTATATGATGACTTGAGAGTATTTCTAAAGGCTACAGGTATCCTTGTTATCGTAGAAATTCGACAAGGGGATCAGGAAGCAGACATCTGAAGTGCTGTCGGGCAAAAACAGAGATGACTCGTTATTCGTTAAGGCATACCGAAGTTGATTCTGGATTGTAAGCATCGCTATGATTCACTATTATAGACTGAGTAATAAATGGAAAGAATTAAAGTCTAAATCATTGAGAACTTAAATGTCAAGTGCAGGATATCATTGTTCAAGTGGAATGGAGTCATGACCGTCGAGAGATTAGAGTGACAGGCTTTAGTAGAATCTGCTTGTTGCCAGTTCGAACCTTGCCGCTGCTGCTCGTTCTTTTTTCCAGAATTTGAACCATGTTTGCGTCCAGTCAGTTCGGCTGTATAACTGGGGGGGGGGGGGGGGGCTTGATAGGATAGAGGTTGTAACGTGAATGTGTTTAAGTCCTACGTGTTGTGCCGAAATATGTTCATTCTGGGGGAAAATCATTATAAAGCGTTATAGAGCACAAATTGGGAAAGTGCCGCATAAAACTGACTCGATCATTCAAGTGATGCATAGATTGAAAAACAAAATTCCCCTTGCTGTTAGAGTTAACTGTGAAAAGTAAAATAATTCTGTGAACATGTATACGTATATGGTTATAAAATGGTACAGAGGATCGTGATACATGTGTTTTGTCCTGTAAAATCATTGTTATATCGCGTCAACATCTTTTGAGAGAGAGAGAGAGAGAGAGAGAGAGAGAGAGAGAGAGAGAGAGAGAGAGAGAGAGAGAGAGAGAGAGAGAGAGAGAGAGGGGGGGGGGAACACGTAAAACGAATTGATTTGGAGTAAGTCTGTCGATTTGTGTTCAGGTTAAACATTGAATTCAATCAAATGAGGCACGTACATCTATCTTCTATATTTTATAGGAACAGACGTGTAACAAACTGAGTGTTAACCTTTACTGTAACGCTCTGAAACAGTTAAGTACACTGACCATATAAAGTATATGTGTATTTTCAACAACAACAACAACAACAACAACAACAACAATAACCACCACCACCACCACCACTACTACTACTACTACTACTACTACTACTACTACTACTACTACTACTACTACTACTACATTTTGGCATTTCAACATTCTAGCTAGAAAATAGAAACTATTACACAGAGCATACCATGCAGTACCGTAGAACAGGAAAACGTGTACGAATTCCAGGTCATCAAAAATGATAACCTGTACATGCAGACACTCCTTGTGGTCAAGTGGTTTGACAAGAAGTCTGGAGGTCATAGGCTGATTTCCCTTGTGAAGAGAGAGAGTGTGTGTTAATTACTGAAAACGGCTGAAAGATATAAAGTATCCATCGAGTCTGTACATCACAAGCCTTGTGTGTGAACTTTGAGTATACGTTTTAATTCGAACACTGAAAACGATTACTCACACGACGTCTGTAGGTGATATACGTTGGCTGAGAAGGGTGACCCTGGAATCTAATTCGTAGATTGGCCGATAAATCCTTCAAACACCCTAGGGAAGCATACAACTATTTCCTCAGCATACGTGTCTAAAGAGTTTATGGAGAACAGGTGACAGGGAGGACTGGCACTCAAATATTAGTAATGCGGATATCATATCCAGAAACGGGTTTAATATCAAAGAAGACCGAGGAAGATAACATAGAGTATGTACATATGAATTATTTACACACATCCAAGTGTTTACATCAAAAGAGACATACATACATACATACATACATACATACATACATACATACATACATACATACATACATACATAGTTGTATATCTGAACAGTTTTACTTCACACGTCACTTTCTGCACACCTTTAGTTTTGTTTATGTGATAAACGATATAATATGAAATATGATGTAGATACTACACAATGTGCTTATTTGTTAGGTTCTATGAATCACTCTCCCTGCTTTACCCACAAATTGAAAAAAAACACGTTACAATGTTATAGCTCTTATCAACTGCACCTAGACCTATAGACAAATAGACCTATATACATCTAGGTGTCCATAGATTATATACGTTGGCTGAACAGGGTAAGTGGCGGAATCTTATTTCTGGCTTTATTTCGATATGGTATTTACGGATAAAAAAATCACATCCATACGTTGTTATTTTCAGAAGGATATTTTATTTCACAGCACAGATCAAGAATGAGATATCACATCACTGGTACAACATGAAAGATACAGACGATACGAAAATTAATAAAAGCAAGTAATAATTTTTAGCAAAACATAAAGTTATGACATTCAATACAATTTTTGTTCATGGTTTTGTCAGAATTTGGAATCATGACATTTGCATTTGTAACTTATTTCCCTTGGCTAGAGGATGAACTTGCCATTGAATCTGTATTGTTTTGTAGTCATTTCCTTTCCGCTATACGTCACGAGTAGCACTGGTTCTAACGTCACGTCCTGCCTCAAAGAGTTGTTCGTGACCAGAATCGGTTACTTCTCTTTCTGAAACAATTATGCAAGAAAAAGGTGTTACCTTATTACCTCCCGTAAGGGTACGGGAGGTATTAAAAGGGGAATGTTTGTCTGTGTGTCTGTGTGTCTGTGTGTCTGTCTGTGTGTCTGTCTGTCTGTCTGTCTGTCTGTCTGTCTGTCTGTCTGTGTCATCATTTTCTAAAAATCGGCTGGATCAATTGTAATGAAATTTGGAATATATAATCTTTAGGGTAATGGCTAGACCTGATTAGGTTTTGAGCCAGATCTGTTAATGTTTAATTAGAGAAATTTGCATACTAATGAAATCAACTAATTAAGCAATATCTTAAGACTGCATACTTCAATTTCAATATAATTTAGTATATTTTTAAACATAACAACATACATATGTCCTATAAAATTTGTTGATGTACCTTATAGTGTTAACGAATAATTTGCATAATTAATTATTTTTGGTAATTAGGCTATATCTTAAGAATGCATACTTCATATTCAACATAATTTAGTACATACGTTAACCATAAGAAAACACATATGTCCTATCAAGTTTGTTGATGTACCTTACAGTATTAATGAATAATTTGCATAATTAATGATTTTTGGTAATTAGGCTATATCATACGAATACATACTTCAATTTCAATACTATTTTGTACATACTTTAAACATAACAGAGTGCATATTTCCTATAAAAGCTGTTGATTTCGTTTGAAGATTTAGTGAATAATTTGTATAATTAATTTTCGGTAATTAGGCTATATCTTAAGACTGCATACTTCAATTTCAATACAATTTAGTACATACATTAACCATAACAAAGCGGATATGACCTATAAAACTTTTGATATAGCTTACAGTTTTAATGAAAAATTTGCATAATTAATGATTTTAGGTAACTAGGTTGTATCTTAAAAATGCAAGCTTCAAATTTCGTATAATATGGTACATATATCAACCATAATAATACGCACCTGTCCTATGAAGTTTGTTGCTACAACATTTACCATTAATGAGTATTTTGAATAATGAACGATATTCAGTAATTAAGCAGTATCATACACTCTTACATACATTAACCTAAGAAAACACGCTTGTCCGAAAACAAAGCCTGTTACCATTGTTTTTTTTTAATTCAATGAGTTATTTGCATAATTAGTGATTCCCTTACGGGCGGCATTCAGTTTAAATCTGGTTTTAATTATGCAATGAAGATGTGTAAAAGGTTTCCTTAGAACTGATACAATAGGTTTTTTTAGAAATCGTGTTCACGGACAGACAGACAAACAGACAGACAGACAGACAGACAGACAGACAGACAGATGGACGGACGGACGGACGGACGGACGGACGGAAGGACTGACTGACTGACTGACAGACAGACAGAAAACCAGATAAACAGACGGACAGTGTAAAGCATAACATAACCCTTCCTTATGGAAAAAAGACAAATTTTATCACAAAGAAGGATATAGCAAAGATTTTTTCCGCTGGAGTTATTTCACATTGTTAAAACAATCAATAATGTAACTATATATTTACCTTGCGATATGGTTCGTCTTTTACCTATAGTTAAGTGGGCATTGACATGATCAACAACCATAGCTGCTATAAGAAGCATTACTAATACACGAACGCACACAGATTTCTTCATTATTTGAAAACTGAAAATTCATAAAGTAAAGATAATTAATTCTACATTACAGAAAATAATGTCAGCTCGGAAATGTAAAAAAAAAAGACTTAGCTGGCAATCTGTTGGCCATGGTCCAGTCTGTATAACGAAAACGGCTCCTTTCGGCAAAGTCGATGTTGAATGAATGAATGATTGATTGATTGATTGATTGATTGATTGATTGATTGATTGATCGATTGATTGATTGATTGATTGATTGATTGATTGATTGATTGATTGATTGATTGATTGATTGATTGATTGATTGATTGGTTGGTTGGTTGGTTGGTTAATTGATTGATTGATTGATTGATTGATTGATTGATTGATTGATTGATTGATTGATTGATTGATTGTAATTTGTAAGCCAAAAGATACATCTTACATGTAAATACATTTTATCCGATTCATAGAGTTATCATCTCTTAGCATAGTCTCCTTGAAAAAAAATTCCGCCGAGGAACAAAGTAGTTGGACCCCCTATTAGTCATGGTACTTAATAACTAGGGACGTATACAGTGATATATTAGTAAATTGCTGGTATGATTCAAACATTCACGAGTAGACAATTCTTTCTTACCTGTAAGGATTCCCGTTGTCTCTATCACGCTGTTTTAGTAATAATCTCCAAACAATGTTATGTATGGTATAGCCAGGCTTCTTATATATGGTAGCTTATGAGGGAAGTTATAGGAATTACACGGATGTTCAATTAATTTTCAATTGGTGCCTCATTTGTTAAAATTGACCACTTACTTGAATACATTTCATAAATATTCAGACCTGATGATTGTGCATAATTAGACCGGATAATGGTAAATAATTTGCTCAGATTATGTAATTGTTGAAACAGGTATCAAATAGTAATGTGTGTGGGGGAAAACCAATCTCAATGTATTGGCAAGACTTGACAATTTCGTGGTATTTATTTCATGTAAGAATTTCTATGTATGTATGTATGTATGTATGTATGTATGTATGTATGTATGTATGTATGTGTGTGTGTGTGTGTGTGCGTGCGTGCGTGCGTGCGTGCGTGCATGCATGCATGCATGTATGTATGTATGTATGCATGTATGTATGTATGTATGTGTGTATGTATGTGTGTCTGTATGTGTGTCCGTATGTATGT
The DNA here is from genome assembly GCF_964340395.1 of Glandiceps talaboti. Lineage (NCBI taxonomy): Eukaryota > Metazoa > Hemichordata > Enteropneusta > Spengelidae > Glandiceps > Glandiceps talaboti. Next base: position 16,337,315 of record NC_135552.1, read on the forward strand.
ATGTATGTATGTATGTATGTATGTATGTATGTATGTATGTATGTATGTATGCATGTATGTATGTACATTGGATGCCTTAATATTCATGGCCCTCATCAGATTCTGTTTTGTGTCACTTTCAAATAATGTATATTGTTTTCATTTTCTGGTGGAATAAATTTTAATTCAATTCAATATAGATTTTTATGTATGTATGCATGCCATAGACATTGTGTTATTTCTGCGGATTTAAAACCCAGTTACAATAACAATAGCATTGTTTACACATAAGAATAAGTCTGTCAGAGGTATACAAAAAAGGTGTAAAAAGAATAATCCAGTCAAGTCCCTAGAGCAACCACTGATAAGCTGGTACTAATGATAGCAACCAGAGATTGAATCACTAGCTTTTTTGAATTTAATAACGTATCACACGGGAAGCCAATAGCATTTTACAATTTTCTGCGCAATTCACTGCACAGTAGTACAAATTGGAACTGTAGAAAAATATCTGGGGATTTCAGGTACGTTTTTACACAAAATTCTGAACAGAAATCTTGATACATCGCTTGCATATGATTTTTTAAAAGCACCAAATGGTACAGATGCTACTTACTAAACGTTTTGACAAATTACATACGTACGAGTAAATGAACAAATTAACATTCAATCATCATACGACAAAATCAACCCCATTAAAGATAAAAACTAGCTTTTAGGCAATTATGATGAGAAATTAATTGTACAATTTGACATTTATTCACTGTAATTGCATACCAACACTTTCATTACGCCTTGTGCTACTACGATCTGTTATCCAATCACGGCGCCAATTAGATCAATCATAGTTTAACTTATTATGTATATTTACATAATCAATCTCAAGATTTGAGATTAATCAACGATATTTTAATAAGAGAAGTATTATAAATTAATAAATCAATTCCGAGTCATATTTATTATCTTTTTCAAATATTCGAAACGGTGAATTCTGATCTTTTGCCCTGGATTTGAACTGAGGATGGTTTACAGCTTCCAAAAATATAGCAACAATTGCGGCGGGCACAAACAAATGTTGTCCAGTGAAAACTGAAGTAGAAGAATTGCTACATGTGACGAAACACCATAACGTATAATTACGCCTCTTTACATAATTTGTAACAGTTGCAGATTTTCATTTGACGTGCTTATCCTTCATCAAGACTCGAAATAGTCTTGAAGACAACGACATATACTGTGAGGAAGAGCAAACCGTAAAACTAATATTATCATAATAGGATTTTATTTCACTACAAACTGATAAGCTGAACACTCTAGCCATTCCAGTTGATGCTGCCACCCCCTCCAGATGAGTCATACATCCTGTAAATGGGTAGCTTAGTTGTACAAGGTAAATAAATAGAAGTTATGAGCAGGTTTGATAACTGTACAATATTTCGTAAATTGGCTAAGAGGATAAATAATGAATAAAAGAGTAATTTAGTGTGTGGAAAACACTTGGGGTCAAGATGCAATACATGCACACAGTCATCATTGTACCATCAATACGTCATTTCCAACTTACATGGGTACGCAAAATAGGAACTATCCGATTATCCGAGAATGTCGCCATATTTTGTCTGAAATAACAGTTTTACTTCAGGCAGAGATATTTGACAGCATCTTAACACTTAGCTATCACTAAACGAACGAGAAACAAACTAACACAAAAGGGATAAAACATATGTACGTGAACACACAAACAAAGTGGGGAGGGAGGGAGGGAGAGAGAGAGAGAGAGAGAGAGAGAGAGAGAGAGAGAGAGAGACAGACAGACAGACAGACAGACAGACAGACAGACAGACAGAGGGAGAGACAGACAGTCAAACAGACACAGTCCGTCAGTCAGTCAGTCAGACAGACAGACAGACAGACAGACAGACAGACAGACAGACAGACAGACAGACAGACAGACAGACAGACAAACAAACAAACAAACAAACAAAACAAGCAAGCAAGCATAAACATATGAACAATCACACACATCAGGTATCTAAATTGTTTTAACTAACAGCTGCAATGCATGTAATAATTTCTGCCTCACGTGAAATTTTATAAAATCTTAACAATCATTAAAAGAATGCTGTATAAAGCCATGAACTCTTAAATAAACATGCTTTTATACAACGATTACATATGAACCCGACTATCAATGATATGATATAGTAATGTGAATGTACATATCCTTCATATCGTGTTTAATAGAGTAAGCACCTTTGCACTAACAAGACATCAATGTTACAAGAGTTCAAGGAAAGACACGGTGAGAACAAAGCTCTTTGATTGCATTTTGAGAAGCCCAATTCTCAAGTCACGTTTTCCTGGATAAGGTTGTGAATGTCATACGGGTTACATTCCTTCTCACAGTCGACAACAATGCGTCATTAGCTATTTATGACGAAGAGAATTTGCAATGTCAGATTAATAACAAATTGTTGTATATGATGTCATATATATCAAGAGTCAGCCTACCGATGGGGATGTTATTAATCTATTTATTGTAGTAGTAGTAATATGATTACACTTTATAGTCTTTGTCCAAATTGATTTAAAACTTATAAACACTGAGATATGCAGGTCACGCTGCATGAGCCAGTCCTCTGGCATCATTTAATCTGTTGGTATATATCCTGCAGGATCTGAGGTCATGTGTACGAAACATATGCTTTTCTATGTTCAGTGGTTAAGTTTCTAATTCAATATCGAAAACGTACGTCTGTGACTTCGGAAGGAAAAGTTCTTGAATCGCATATACATGCAACCCTTTCCATTCAGAGTAATAAGTTCGGGAAAGGCGTAGGGGATATGGGGCGAAGTGTCGGGATGGTGGGGGATAGGGGGAGGTGTGCATGTGTATGAGGGTGGGGGTGAGGTAGGGGGCGATGGGGTGAGGTGGGGAATAAATAAGTCTATGACAATTTTTTGACAGTCACTGGATCGTCACTTTCAGTACATGCACTACTACTTCCTTTGGTGCAGATCGTGATAGCATACATATGTATATATTATTTCATTTAATAAATTCAATTTCGCCCATGGATTTGATATCAGGAGTAAGTATTGTGCTTCGGGGCGCGGTGATCGGAAGTTGTAGTCTGAGCTTTGTGGTGACGTGGCCGGAAAACATCAATTTGGCGAAAGACTATCGGGAAACAAGATTCATAATCCATCGAGGCATTCAGAAAAGGCGGCGTGTTCTTTTCTGCACATCCGGTCCAGTATACAAGTATGGCGTCAAATCATTTCGGTTATACCTTCCAACATGTTGTCATCCAATTTCTTTCTGCTTTCAATTTTGAATTGTTTTCGCTTTTCATGTAACTTTAACGACATCGAGAATTTCAACTAACCAACGCCAACGTAAATAACCAACGCAATCCGATTGTCTACACACTTACAGTTTGTATTGTAAAACTTTATTCAGGAAAGTTGAGGATACATGTGCAGTCATTCGGCTCTTACCAATTATTGAACTTGAACTTCTATCTCGTCGGCGGTATGGATGTCATCAGAACGAAATCAGAACAATCTAGGGAAAGTTGTTATCCCTCTGCCATTGAAGTCAGTCTGAGGGTGTTTACTATTTGTTTCATTGTCATATAGTGTCATACTCGGTCACTGTTTTCACTCTTGTATATTGTTATTGCAATTCAGTATATCTTTGGCTTTTTATATTTGACTTTTTATATTTGACTTTAAAAAAAAAAGTTTTATTCATGTATAATTGTTATTTGTTTCAGGTCTTTAGTTTTCATGTTTATCCACTTTAAGTTTAAGAGTGTGCACCTTGGAAGTCAATTTCCAATGGCAATAAAGTTTATTATGATGTTAGAAAGTCCCACTGTACTTCGGAGAAATTGTAAGCATGTTCAAGAAGCTAGTTCAATTTAACCAATCTAAAATAACGAGTCTTAGAGTCATTAATTTACCCCATACTCTGTTCTAATCACACTTTACCAAATACTGTGAATGATTTCACCCTCTTTTTTTTCTAATTTGACAAATGAAGATCAATTCAATACAATTCCAATATAAGTACGGTTCACATGTTTGTGAATGTCTAATCATGTTTTCTTTCAAAGAGTATTGATGCGAAACTGTTTGGCGCTGAATAGTTTAATGAAATCTCAATTCACAACGTTTGCATCGTAAGCACGATTGATGTACAGGGCTGTGATTTTAACACGAAGTGCTTCCGCTGTTGAGAATTGTGAATTATTACTGTGTTGTCGTCTGCATACGAATTGGGTTACCTTACCCCCACGTACGAGATGTAAATTTTATATGCTGCGTGACCTTTACTATAATAAAAACTCTCCTCTCCAAAGGTAAAGTAAATTCATCTATTTGTAAAATCTATTATCCTTAGGTGGCTCGCAAAGTATCCTTTGACTTATACGGTGATTCGCAGGCCCTGACATTTACAACGTCTCCACAAGTATTTGTATTCCGGTGCTACTGTTGTGTTTGTTTCTTTGCAAAGTCCAGTAATGGAAGTCATCTGCTGCGATTGTTCTGTCTGAAAAGTCATCAATTTAGGATGATAGTATCTCTATAAGTACCATTCGTCAATGATATTGGGCTCAAACATGAGTAATCTTGGCTTAGCATTAATCCCGCTTCCTCATTTGTTCTAAGGTTTATTTATTTTAAGCGCAAATCCTCCATAAATGAAAAATGGCCGTCTAGTCTATTGTAAGTATGATTGAAAGGGTGTATAAAGGCCATTTTTTTCTGTTTGAGTGCACTAGGTGAGACATATAAATTCTCCAATCTCTTCTGTCAATTGATATATATACATGTCGTCAAACTTCATTTTTATACTGCTTAAAAGTTTCGAGAACGTTTGTATGACGCATATTTCGTCATTATATCAATATATATTTGCATATATCATGAGAACACTTATGCTCTTTCATGAAAACGACAAGGATTTAATCCCAGGTTCTCAAGTTAGTCTTATCCTATCTATGGAGCTATAAGGATTACATTGGATCACTGTTGTGTTCTGGAGCAATTTTTTTCTATCGCCCAGACATCCGTTTTCCAATCCTAAATTTTAATCCTAATCCTCATGGGACATTATGTCATAATCTACGTGAATTACGATACATAAATAAACACCTTCATGATTTAAAAGGGAGTTGTTTCTGAAACAAATGAAAACAATCAATATAAGGTACTTATAGTACAGCTGGTTTATTAAAACCAGCAAAAGAACTGAGATGTTAAAAACTTATGTAGAAAAAAAACTTTTCAAATCATTACTTTATTAATGGCACCTTGTAGGGGAAAGATATTTTAAAGCAAAACAAGTAAATAATAAAAAAGAAAAAAATGTTTGTAAAAATAAAAAAAGAACAAATTTAAAGAAGAATTAAACATAAAACAAAAACAAAAGTTTTAAAAACATATATGGCCAATTCAAAGCACCTATGTGGTACATCCTTAAAACGATACTCTAGTCACGTTTGTTTTCATCTACCCTTATTTCCTTGTAGGTATCTGACCAGAAAGCAATGTTTTCACATACGACATTTACATGCTATGAATTGAAGGACCTAACAAAAACGAATTTTGCTTCGTCATCATACTAATTATGAATACATCCCATGACTTCATCGCAAGTACCATTTCATCATAGCCATCAAATAGACGTACGAGTGCATCTTTCTATTCTAATTACATCAACTAGAAATATCTACAGCAACCGTAGTATCCAACATCGTCATAAGAGAGATGACTTCAGACAAATATGTATACATTACCAGCGTGTTGCTTTTAATATTAAAAATAAAACATGCTCACATTTCATATGAACACTAACACATAATTGATTTCCAGGGGCTGAATGCTGTTTTATTTTGAGACCTATCTCGACTTTTCCATCATCTTTTGAGGTAATGAAAGGGTTTAAGAATGTCCTTGATCTTTTTTGCCAATGGGAGTCACAAAACCTTAATATTTTAGCTCGTCATAAACAAACTCTATAAGTGCTTTGTTTTATAATGTGAACGACGACATATTTTCACTGACGAATCAAAGCCATGGCCTAAAGGAATGTTTCACTGAAAGTACGTACTCAAACGACTCGAAGGACTCAAAAATACTGAAAACACATTTATCTTCCATATTAGACGAGTTGAAGTAATTCCCATAAAATATGGTCGTCATTTCTTGCGGGGTATTAACGCTGTCATTTTCTTAAAATTCAAAAAGCTGATTATAGAAATTTTATGCACGTGATGTATTAAATGGGGAATTCGCCGCAAACATTTCTCTAACACCAACGGATTATAGCTAATGTGATGTAGGCTTGGTGCTTCACTCATGTGACATGACATTTAATACTCATCCTCAGATAACTTCTAATGCAAAAGAAACAATTACATAGATGCCGTGCACAGTGGGGATGTAGAAGTAGTCAAGTTGAAATGTTGATTATCAGTTAGAAAATAAACAATTGCAGCCATTAAAATCATCAAGTGCATGTGTAATGTTTTCATTAGAAGCCTGTTTCTGCTGCCCTGTGAAAGAATATCAATGCTTACCAGTGTTGTGGTCAATGTGATTGGACTAAGGATCCAGCTGTGTTTATTGTGTCTCTGTTATTGTTAGTCTACAGTTGAAATATGTCTATGTTTGTTTCAAATACGTAATTTACTATGAGTGAGACACCAAGCCTACATCATTTTAGCTGTAATGTCCAATGAGTGAAACACCAACGCAACTTCATTTTAGCTGTAATTGTCTGTAACTGATTACACATTTAACTGATAGCAAAGTCTCTACACCTTGAAAGGAATTCGGTAAATAAAAAATGAAAATTACTTGAAAATATTTTACGAAATGCGATTTAGCTTCGCTGTATACATAAATTTGGACATCATTTTAGTCAAAGTTAGGCCACAGGTGTATTTTTATGAGGTTAAAAGTGTATTAACAGAAAAAACAATTAAGAACGGTAAAAAACAAGAACATAAAATGCGCAGGTCGTACCTAATGAACATATGGATATACCTTACAGGTATACCCAGCATGCCATTCGCAATCATTTGGCAACCGCACAGAGTCTCGAATATACAACAGCACGCACTACCCAAAAGAAGTCAGTTCGTGGTTGACAGGTGTTTGACTCGCTTCATCTTCGAACTCTGTCGCCATGCATATAAAACTCCCATCGTCACACAATCAAGTACCAAACTAGTACTCTTGCTAGGTCTTAAACCAAAGTGTTCATTACTTCACCTGGACAATATTAGTTATTCACAGACTTTGACACCGTGGACATATCGTACCAACAAAACAAAAGGATGGAAAAAATACCGTAAGTATAAATCTGCCGTTACTTATGCAACACGTATGAATCTAGGAGATTGCAACAACAACAAAATCGGAAACTCTTCGCTTGGCATCTCAGACCGAACCTCTTCAAAATTCTGAGGTTAGCTTTCGGAGGCAAATGTCAGCATACGATTCAACATATTATTATCATAGAGTTACTGTTAGAAAAACTAAAGATGTGCATGAGCTCAATTGAATACCTATGCAAGGAGTCGTATGTTTTGATAGACTTTTACGTATGAGTTAGCACGAGGCTTAACATTACTTGTCATGTGAAATATAGTGAATCCCAAAGGTCCTTATTGCCGGTTTCATTGTTTAAACTCTTCTGACTAGAATGTACGTTTTTCGTTATTTATCTTTAAAATATTAACTGATGGGAATGCTCTCAAAATCCCTAAGGTATTCCCAACCTTTACCTGCCATGTTTGCTGATCATCACGATTCGTAAACACATTCAGATTGCCATGTTTTTGATAACTGTACACACGTGAACTTTCCAACAGTGATGTCAACGCCTAAGGCCACAGCGATGCCTGCTAAGATTATTTGTTGTGCATCATTCTAGACTAAGGAACAAAAATCACATTTTTAATCATGGAGTTATTCAGTCATATTTGTACATTATGATAACTGTATACAATAGTAATCTGTCGTACGTCCACCGGCGTCGATTCTGAAAGTCCACGTACGCGTTTAATGACAACCTTACCATTTGAATATAATTCACGTTGTATTCTTAGCAGGTGCCATTGCTTGTATGGAGAAGTTGACAATTTCGAAAATCCTTTTTTTCTGTGAACGGTAAACAGTTTTTAAAAGCATTTATCGATAAACACAAAAGAGCACACTCTGACATGTTGATAATTGTGTTATGTGGTGTTATTATGTTTCAAACTGTGCGATTCTGTCGAGTTGAAATACTGCTAAGTTCATAAAGACCGGCCTCAAACGTAAACACAGAAATCATTTTAAAGGCTAACAAATTGAATGTTATGGTTAGCCAGGTGTGAATTTCAAATGGTTGAATAAAGGTTGATATATCACAACAATTTCCGCTATCTTTCACAAACACAATAACATGGTGACGCTATGATGACGTCACAAAGATAAGCATAATATCATGTAACATTTAAGAGTCCATTTGCAACGAAGGTAAGACTATGCAAACTTTGTGTAGGGACATACATCTTAGATATGGATAAATGAGAAACTACTCGTTAAATCCTGTAGTATTAAACGGCACGTTGATTGGAGAAAAATATGAATACACCTACTTACACCGACACGCGTGATCGCGCGCGCACGCACACACACACACACACACACACACACACACACACACACACACATACATACATACATACATACATACATACATACATACATACATACATACATACATACATACATACATACATACATTTATTAATGGACTCAATATATGAGAGAGACGTTGGCGAAGTAAGGGTGATACTTCACTAAGAACCTTCTTTGCACTTCCTTCAACGGAAGCCCCTTAGTGCTAACTAAGGAGCTTGTTCGTTTAATATATGATACGTAAAGACAATTCATTAGCGACCTCGGTTGGCATACTTTTAACAGCCAAGAGCTAAGATGTCATAAAGAGTAACGAGTAGAAGCTCTTTATATGTAACGAACTTCAGAACAGAACTGCCAGTAGTCGCAATGTGCATAGGTAACAATGCCAACGTGATCGCAATCATAGTACAGACTGAACGTGATGTATAATTTTGGCCACATCACGAATAAATTGAATTTGTATCCAGACAGTTTATGCTTTTTTCAACTAATAAGTTTGTTTTTTTTAAAAAGAGCTGTTAATTTTTTCTTCATTTTTCCAATATCGTAAACACAGATTTTTCAGTCTGTGAACAAAACACTACGTAATTGGTGCTCTCTTACGTATGCGACGCATGTCGTAGACAGCATTAAGCAGGCACTTGATTTAATGACAAATCGTGGATTATAAAATGTGCTTGATAAGAGAACACTTTACCCTTTGATGTCAAATACAGAAGGCAGGACGATATTGCAATTGTTTTATTCTACCCCATTTTGATTACTGTTCCAACATATGGGGTCACTGTTCCATCAAACTTTTAGTGCGCATTGAGCGACTCCAGAAAGCTGTCGCAAGAGTTCTTTTAGATTGTGATTATAACACTTCTAGTGATGTTTTATTCCGTACATTGCATTGGACACCATTCAGAAAACGGGTTTTATATAATGAGTCAATTTTAATGTATAAAGTACAAAACAATTTAGCACCGGATTATTTGAATGTTTTTAAAAGGATACACAATGTTCATAGTCGGAATACTAGATCTGCTGCCAGGGAAGATTTATACATTCCAAAACATAGAACCGAGTTTTTTAAGAAAAGTTTTACCTACAGTGGTGTAAAAATATGGAACAGTTTACCACTTGACTTAAAATCATGTCCCTGCAGGCTTTTAAAAGCAAATGTAAATATCATTTTTCAAATTCAAGTGATTCATAATTTCAGTAGTGTATTGTTGATGTTCGTCTATTTTGTTATTGTACCCATTATATTTTTGCTTGTTTTGTCCTCATTTGATGTGTGCAGTATTTAATGTATATATTGTATATATTTTAATGTTTTTCTCGACACTGTGTGAGAAGAGCCACTGGCTCAACAGTCTATCGAGATTAAATAAAGTCTAATAATAATAATAATAATAATAATAATAAATTGTCGTCAGTATCTAATTAAAAGATGTCCATGTATATAATACCACCTGTGACCTCTTAAAAGAGTGAGTTTTATGAGAGTTAACTTACAAGGTCATTCGAGTATTAAAGGATAGTTTTATAGATCAATTTAGTTCACGTTACTACCGAATGTCATGCAGTTTTGAGATATACAAAATGTATCGTATTGAAAAAAACAACACCCCTATAAATATGCTTTAGCGAAAATAAGGGTTTTGTTTTTCGCATGTACAGTAGCAAATAATTGTTTTAAAAGTATATTCTCATAAATACCCATGTGTTTATTTTATGATAAAACAAATCTAGTACACGGAAGCATTGAAAAAGCATTTTCAATTTCATTTGCTTCACGGGTTTTTTTCTCTTTAAAACAAGTAATTCTATCAAAAATGTGTATATGTTTTACTTTGCCTAATATCTAAAGGTCAAAAGAGTACGTCACACGAACATGTTTAGGCCTCAGGGCTTGGACATTGGAATCAGTGATACATACATATATGTGTGTGTGCGGTATTTCGGCTGCTTCAAAAGAATTGCCCTGTCGTGATACTTTGAAAGGATGAAACATATCGCTTTTCTAGGCGCCATTAACTTGTTCTTTAGACGTGCAATAGACATGGCCCAGAACTCCGCATGTTCTTAGGTTTGTATTAACTTACTTTTTTGCACTGAGTGCATTCCATATCTTATCGCATTTTAACCTGAACGTAACATAAAAACCCCGTTTCAATATTTCAAGAATGACCACACCCATGTAACTTTAACATCTTTCTTTATTTACATTTTATTACTTTCAGATCTACTGTGTATTGAATTCAGGCATCTGGATATTTAATACAGGGGAAAGCCAATCATTGTTTTATCTATACGCAAGGATATTTGACTGTCATCAAAAGAACTTTACCCTTGAAATAGGAGCCAATGATGACGGACTTGAACTTGTCAACCCAAAATGACAGCAACTACTCGTTCTACGATTACGACTACGACTACAAACTTGGAGCTGAGTCGATTATTGTGCCAACTTTGTGGGGAATTTTCGCCTTCTTCGGTCTTGTTGGAAATCTCTTCGTCATTGTGGTTGTAGTGAAGTTCAGTCATATGAGGACGGTCACTAATTATTACATCGTGAACTTGGCGTTGACCGACGTGGTGGTTCTCCTCATATGCGTTCCGTCGACGTCCAGTGTGTATGCCTTGCATACCGAGTGGGCGCTTGGTGATGCTATGTGTAGGATTGTCATCTGGACACAGCTGGTAAGCGTTCATTTATGAAATTTGCCATGCACAGTTTCGATATATTTACGTCTTTGAACTCTGCGTTGAATTCAATGGCATCGACAAAAAAATCTACTGACAACGCAACCCTTCTACTTTGAAATAAGTACAACCCATATGCATTTCTGGCGTAGTTCCAATACAATAAAATTACTACCAAACCTAAAAGACTACAGCATTTGAATGATGTTTTTCATATCTCACACGCCGTTTTTTGTTTAATTAACTTTAAATTACAAGTTACACAAACATAATACAGGCAACGACTGTGTTATAATCTTCCTATGTTTCATCCGACTTGATTTTGTGTTCACAGTGGGAAAAAAGAAAATGTATAATTTTATATGCTTGGGCACTAGCAGTTCGTATATTTATGTAATTGGTAACAAAAAACCTTGTAAGTGGAAGACGTAAAAAAAACACCGTGCCGTCTAATTGAAACTCTATAGTATATTGTTACAAACTGAATGTAAAGTATCACAAGCTGAGTTTAAAAGCTTTCTTCACTCGGATGATTGGCAAAAAATGCATAAAACACCATAAAATCTAAATTCAACTTATCTGTTTCGAGTTAATGCATTTAGCAAATAGTCTCTGTACGTTGTTAGCCCAGTCGATGGATTATAGAGATTTCCTTGTATAAGTAAACTGAACTTTATCTTTGAATCATGTAATGTACAGTATTCTGTCTGTAAACCAGGTTTGGATTCTCTTAATATAGATAGTGACGGTTAGGTATAACCATAGACACTGTCTCCGGGTACACAATTTTTTTTTATCACAAATGCCTCTAGGTATCCAGCAAAAATTCGTCATCGTCACCATCATCATCGTCGACGTTGTAGTCGTCGTCATCATCATCATCATCATCATCATCACCACCACCACCACCACCACCACCACCACCAACAACAACAACAACAACAACAACAACAACAGCAACAACAACAAATAAACAAACACATTGCAACACAAAGCATAAAAACTCGGCTTATTCCTCTTTTAAATAATAACATAAGGAGGTAGAAAATTAACGTAGACATGAATTCGCTTGTGTTTGAATATTAAGAAATGATATCATTCGTCACAGGGATAAAGTTACCTTTTTCTAAAATCTAATTTGAAGAAACTGCGTATCAATTGTGATTAAATTTAGTTCATATTTCGAGAAGCTTAGTTGAATAGCATCGGGGAGCTCGGGCTAAATGATTGGATTAAATACTAAATTAGCTAAATCTGTGCCTGTCGAAATCGTAATATGTCGTGATGTTTTGAATTGTCTGAAAGGTGTCCAAAAAGCTGACTCAACTCGGTGAACTAACACCTGGCAGAAATGACCTCCAGTTAACTAATAAACAGAAGCAAGTTACTGTATTTCAGGTGTTACCCATTCTGTCGTTTAACAATACTTTGATATCACAACAGTGATGAAAACAGAAAACAAGCTTTACTGGATCACGACTTCTATTTTCAAAAGTGCAGTTTCAATTTCCTCTGTATTTTTTCAATCTTTTTATTTCATCTTTTCATCTATGTATCAGGCATGTTGGCAAGCATCGTGTCTAACGTTGACGGTTATTAGCGTGGACAGATATCATGCTATAGTGCATCCCGTGAAATCTATCAAGTACCGTACCCCCAGGGCAGCTATTGCAGTCAGTGCATCAATTTGGCTATGTAAGTAATGTCCTATATATACTGAACACAATGATTGACTATTAATGAAAAAATATAGTTCTTGGATACTTGTACATAAACTCGTATTAAGGGTGGCCTTATTTTTTTTCACGTTTCTCATTACTTTTCCATGGCAACTATGGGTCGATCGGTCGGTCGACCGATTTAAAAACAAAGTGAAAACAAAAATCATCTTCTTTATGCTTCTCTTCCTCTCATTTTCCTTCTCTCTATCTTCTCTTTATTCAAGGCATTCCTAGTAGCAAACCCTTTCCCAGTTTCTCTTCACCATTGGCATGTTGTCAACGCCCCCCCCCCCCCACTTGAATAACTTCCGTAATGAAAGAAATGGTCTGTTCGTGAACAAGTGTCGTTGTCGCCGCCGGTACTGTAGATGACGGTGGCAGTCAAGACACTTCCTTATTCTTGCCAGAGAGGGGGCTGTTCAGCAAAATATTAAGGGTGGGCGAAAATGAGAAAAATATCTTTTTTTTTATTTTGATGTCGAAGCTGAAAATTTGGGCCGGTCGGGCAATGAGAAACAGAAATTAAAATAGAGTCACCCTATAGCGTACTCGTCCATTTTTCTTCCTGTCTGGCCATTGCTTAGTTATATATCGTAGTCGATCACAGTACATCATGTCCCAAGTTTTTTCAAAGTGGAGAGCATGCTCGAAACCCGGTATCTTGTACGATAACTCAATATAGTTTGATCTGTCTTTGAATCAAAGACCAAGGATTCTATCAGGTTTTCTTAGTGTTATCTTATCAAAATGATTCAAACATCTGTTGGTTTGTTCTTGGCCAACCTTTTCTCCAGCTCTGCCAGGGAACTATTTTTTCCACACTAAACTTAATCTCAGTCCAAATTAGGCAATGTTTAAAATTAAAATTTAAACCTGCACCTTTTTAAAGTTTAAAAAGTTACATCGTAAATGTATTCTTTCACTTAGTACATCCTAGGGAACTTGTAACATCAATATGCGTCAATTTAACTGTTCCCACATTCATTGGAGTTATAGCAACCCATGGGTACCCTCGATAACTCTTTCTTTATCGTTTCAATAGATTCCTACGTGATGACGACACCAGCGCTGTACTTCTACCGGGTTGAACAGTACCCCTTCGACCCAGACCACGCTTTCTGCGTGGAGTATTTCACGTCATCCGACAGCGTCAACAGCAACAACATCTACGCCACTTTCTACACATTGCAGTCCTACATGGTACCACTGTTTGTCGTTTTTGCCTGTTATTCCTTCATGATTAAACGACTTTGGAAATCAAAGAACCTGTCAGAGGATGCTGCTATGTTGGCTCAAGCATCGAAACAGAAACGGAAGATAACTCGAATGGTATTTGTTGTTGTTCTACTGTATACGATCTGTCACCTTCCCAACCAATTACTCAATATGCTATTTCGTTGGAACTTTAATATGTTTTCGGAAAACACCGATTTGTTCAAATATTTGCGGATTATTTCGAACTCCCTGCTTTATTTCAATTCCATAATAAACCCAGTAGTTTACAATCTCTTGGGAGAAAATTTTCGGAAATTATTAAAGAAGGCGTTTGTCTTACATTTGCATAGGAATAAGGTACATGACTTGAACGCCGTCAACCTCCTTAACCCCCATACCATGGACATTCTCCATACTAACAGAGTGCACCCGTCAAATTCCCATCCACAGCTTGGCGTTAGGAAATCAAGTTAAATTATTGATGACATTTACTGAGCTATCGAACTTAATAAAATTATATTGCAACATTTATGTCTGGCTTGTACAACATTACAAATAAAAGTA